>NW_025765100.1:0-149587 GCF_003918875.1 Haliotis rubra
TTTCACAAACTAGGTCACCGATATGATCAGTAATTTTTCATGATGTAGTCAAAACTACTAAGGATACTTGTATTTCCTTTGTATTATTATACATCAATAGTTTTGAGAATGTTTATTTGTCATATAATTGCATTTCTACGTGACTTTTTAAACCATATAATTTTAATAGATTGGTACCAGCACTTCGTGAAGGATAAACAAAACCAAAATAGCTTAACACAAAAATAGTTCCAAACTTTAGAGCCGAAGTCTTCAATTTGGAAACATTTTCACTTAATCTCTTGTACAATTACATCTGAGTCGCGACAGAGGCCAGTGGCATTGTTTCAAAAAGAAAGAGGAAACCGTAATTTATTACCTTAACCCATGTGTTACACTTTCACAATATATTGCAATACATATTGCAATACACTAACACATCACAATATATCGCATACCTAAAAATTTTGGCAATACCCAACCCTATTTGTCACCCAATATTCTTGCCTCAAAATAGTTATGCATACAGAAAAAACAAATACCATAAGAAACAACATCAACATCAACAACAACAACAACAACAATAACCTTGAGGATGTTTATCATGTGTATGATTCCTGACTTAAGTGTAGGGCTCAAGGCACAACACCATCAATTACCTGGTCATTTGAGCTGAGTGACCCGAGATTCATTCTCAACTCCCCTGGGAGAACAACACAGGCTGCCTAGGTTACACATCTACATAAAACTACATAACAGATCTGATGTCGTTGAAAAAAGGTCTCATGATGGATTGTGTTTAATGGAATGTCCAATGAACAAGTAACAAAGTTCTTAAGAATACACTATTCCCATGCCAATAACCCGTGAAGATCCGGTTGGAATTGATCTTCTTCAGTAACCTATGCTGCTTGTCGAAGAGGCTAATAACGGATCAGGTGGTCAGGCTTTCGCTGACTTGGTTGACACATGTCATCATTATCCCACCATGCGAGGGTTGATGCTCATGATGTTGATCACTGGATTGTATGGTCTAGATTTGATTATTTACAGACCACCGGCCATTGCTGACTATTGCTGAGTGCAGGGTCAAACAACAAACAAACAAAACAAATCCTATGGGTGAGTGAGTGAGTTTAGTTTTAAGCCGCTTTTAAAGCAATATTCCAGCAATATCACTCGCGGGGACACCAGAAATGGGCTTAACAGATTGCACCTGAATGAGGGGAATGAACGACGAGCCAACGCTTTGAACCACTAGGCTACCCCTAATGCCTCTAAATCCTATGGAAATAAATATGGGAAGACAATGAGTCCAAATGAACCTTTCTCACTATCAATGTATGTATGCTCCATGTTGGAAAATATATATACTTGCATAACATCAACATATCACTTTAAATTTAACTTACAGGTGGATCTATTGAACTTATTACTGGAAGTCAAGTCTGTAAGTGCTAGGGTGCTTCTTACAGCATATACAGTGCTCGTGCCAAAAAACAGAAGTCAAAATCTGCTACTTCTGTTTCATCGCATACTATAAGACCTTGACCTTGTGACCATCTCACAAAACATGCAGGTGTGTCTGTACCAAGACCAATATTGTTACCTGAATTTTGACGTTATTCATCAAAGCGAGATATACGAAAATGTAACATAATGAGTCCAAGAAAGGCAGGATAAAAGGGAACACAAATATGAAATTAATTTGATAGTGTGGTCATTTTTATAATTTAACACTATCAACATGGTCAAAAGATGTCAAGAAATAATTTTGTGGTTTCACTGAATATTATAAATAATACGTAGGTCAGCTGCTGATTTTTTACTGTATTCAGGGTTTTACATGACGAGTGATTCCTGCATATTTGACGCAACAATTTTCTAAAAGACTCTCAAAATATTATTATAGGAGTCAAGCTCTATCACAACCATTAAGTTTATTTTCATGACTTAAGTGTGTAGAAAATAGGCTCTGCATGTACAATCGATAATAATATAATATAAATTGTTTGTAAATTGTTTAAAAAAATATTATCTGAACTTATATATTATGTATTAAATATAAACTGCATTAAATTTTTTATAAAATGTATAAAAATAGTAATTTTAGTAAAGTAAATTTCATTGAAGTATTTGTTTTCCCATATTCACATAGCAAACAAATAATCTGAGATGCCCCATATTATCAACGTTTTTAACAAATTCATAAACCCAGAAACTAAGTCTGTCAAAAACATACAAAAGTGTCATGGCTCATAACGCTTTTACTGAAGGGAGCAGTTGACATTACATAACAGCTTTCCATTTGATGACGCAGACTGCTTTTTGATTCAACCCATCCTGACCCTATGATGGAGATGTTATTCATTATGGCGGACTGAAACGATTGGTAATTGAAATTATCATCAATGGGAAAAATGATTATTTTAGTAATTAGTAATATAAGCCTAAATATGTCCCCAGTCAAAGTTATGAGAAATTCAATGATTACTTTCAGATGGTTTTGGCATTTGCTCAAAGTTCACGACAATGGGTCGATGTTCCGTTAACGATTGTCAATCTCTATGATCAATATCAATAACCAGCCCTACTATTCATTTTCAAGGTCAAAAGTTCATGACCTTGACTTAAACACTACATCCCCTGATAGATTTCGTCCCATGGAAAACCTGAAGATGTTATTGTTTTGGAAGATCCTGCCTTTCAACAGTTCCCTTCGACTTCTCAAAAACGACAATTCACAAAGTTGCAACAAACTGAGCAATTCCTTTTGAATTTTTTTAAGGAGGAAACAACTTCTGTCTGACTGGAATTGGACATTATTTTTGTAAACTACTTGCCTAACAAAAACTAAAGAAGTCTAGAGACAATGAGTATGTGTAACCAATAAAGATAGACCAGGAGTGTGGAAACATCAAAACTACAAGTGTAAATCGGATCACTTACCCAAAAACCTATTTTATAAAAACTATCAGTCTTTCATTAATTGTTGTTTTAATACTGACTGATACTAGTATATCCATGGCTTTTTCAACCACGTCGAATAATTGATTCTCCCATCAAGGCTCAGGATATGTCTACATGACAGTCTAAGTAAACTTAGACTCAGTTTTATTCGTTACACTGCTATACTGAGTCTAACAAAGCCTTGTGGAAGGTCGCGGCAGGTAACCTTTGAGCGACCTATGACCGTCCAATCAAACGTGACACCTGACGACGGAGTTTAACCAATCAGACAACGGCTACTATTTAGGGTTTGGCGGGACTTACAAAATGGATTTTCTCTTCCCCTGTAAGCCAACACTGATCTCACAACAAATGAAAACCCGCATAAAACACAGATATTATATTATGACCTGCAGAATATACGCTTTTGGGTTTCTGTTGACATGGTTATCATTAGCTAATATTTCCGCAAGCTGACATCCTGACAATACTGACAAAACGCTATATTCAGCGATTGTTTACTCACTGTTGTGGCGTGCTCCATGTGCATCACTCGGAAGCGATCGTATGGAAAATAGCATTTGGAATCGTTCGGGTACAACACTTTTTCGAGGTAAAAGTTCAAAAGGTATGTGCGAATGTCAAAATTCGCGATTTGGTGAGCTGTGTTCTGATTGGTCCATTGAAAAGGTTAGCTGACGCGACCTTCTACTAGGTTTTGTTAGATTCAGTATAGCAGTGTAATGAATAATACTGAGCCTAAGTTTACTTAGACTGTTTTCAAAGCTATACAGTCAAACACCAATGTGTCGAAGTTGAAGAAACCAATGTATGAACACAGTCTGACACAACTGCAAAATGATTATAAGAAAGGTAAGATACTTTATGGATGATAACTGCTTTATTATATTATCATGTGACGTTTCGTTCCAAAACAGTTGTCTAGCATGAGTCAGTGGAAAGCGATTACTTAAGAAATACAAAAGAAAGAAATTCGAAAGTACCAAGTTTTCACATTGAGACAGCTGTAAGTTCGACACATCAAAGTTCGACACATCAGTGATTGACTGTTATCTAGAATTGTTATTTTCCACACCCCTGGGGACTACGCTTTCAGTCTTATTAGGCATTACTAATCACTAAACAGCATCATCCATGCTCTTCATCATCTCTGCCTTCATCATCAGAGTTGTTGGCGGTGGTTCCATCACCGCTGGAGGCGTGGTTCCTGTCTGAGCTGTTCTTCGGGGCTGCATTGTTCGTGTCACCGGGGCGAAATGGCAAGGCTGAAATTACAGAAATATATTGCAGATTGTGATGGACAGCGGTATAGAGTGATGGTCAGTGGTATAGAGTGATGGACAGCGGTATAGAGTGATGGACAGCGGTATAGAGTGATGGTCAGCGGTATAGAGTGATGGACAGCGGTATTGAGTGATGGACAGCGGTATAGAGTGATGGACAGTGGTATAGAGTGATGGTCAGTGGTATAGAGTGATGGTCAGTGGTATAGAGTGATGGTCAGCGGTATAGAGGTATAGAGTGATGGACAGCGGTATAGAGTGATGGTCAGCAGTATAGAGTGATGGTCTGATTTGAAGGTAACTGATAAATCCATACAGTTGTGCTCAGCAATATTCCAGCTATATGGCGTCAGTCTGTAAATAATTGAGTCTCGACCAGACAATCCAGTGACTGACATCATGAGGTGAGGTGAGGTGAAATTGGGTTTAACGTCGTGCTTGAGAATATTTCGCAAATGACGACGTGCATGCGTGTATGATGCGGTTGGTATGACGCGGTTGGCGATCGAAGCGTCATACCAAAAAGACTTTAAAAATATGGTACTTGTTGGTCCCTGCCTGGTGCTCAGCATTAATGGGTACAACAAGGACTGGTCCGCATGGAGTCAGTATAATGTGTCTGAGTGGGGTATTCATGCTTCACTGCGGCATGGTATCTCAGTGGGCTAGCACTATAAACCAGCTTATGTCTGGGACAGTACAAGCAGCCGCACATACACATACACACGCATGCATGTCATCATATGAGCGAAATATTCTCAAGCACAACGTTAAACCCAATTTCACCTCACCTCTTTTCAAAATTCATTGAGTATTAAAACAGGACTTACGTTCACGTGAAACAGCTCCATCTCCACCTCCATCCTGCCTCCCACTGCTGCTGTAGCCAGAGTCTCCCTGTGTCTGCAACAAACAGTACTCCAAGCTAGCAACGTAGTACAAAGAGCTTCTCATTTGCTCCTCCATCCCACTGCTAAGTCACTCAATAAGAGGATATTGTTTGACAAGAAAAGACATATATCCTGTGTGCTGTATCCAGTATAAAATACTTTTCTGATATTTCTCTATACTGCTCACTCTCATTTCCAAAAAAATAAACATGAAATGTAAATCAAATTTGCAAGTTTTCATTGCAAAATATGAATTACTTAGTAAGCATTTATCGCAAAGTTTCAACCAATGAATAAAGAGTTACATCCCTTCGTTATGACAAATTCATTTGAGCAGTCGGGTGAGAAAATGACATGCCTCATGACAAGATCATGTTCTTTTTACCAACGGACATTGTCAAACAAAACAAAATTCTTTTAACCAATTTAAAATTAATTGCTTACCGAGGACATTAACATATTTCTGGCCACACATGAGCTATGTTACTGCCATCCTCTAACAAAACATCATAACATGCTTGATAACAGTGTCAGTATCCAGAACGAAACATTGCAGTCACTGTAAAAAAAGAACATCCCTTGTACATCTCAGTCTGGACTGTCTAATATGATGGAACACATTTAACCTAATCCTTCGTCCATTAGTTTTATCTGACATAGAGTGTAAAATACCATTGTGGATGAGGCTTGTCCACTAGGAACCTCTGCGATTCCGGCAGCAGTCGTTGCGGCTGCAGCTGCAGGTGCTGTCACAGTCTGAGATGAAACAGCATTGGGGCTGACGACTGCTGGCGCCGGTGATTCCTCTGCTGGCGCAGTTCCTGACGTCACAGCTTTAGGGCAGGTAACTTCTGCTGGTGCTTCAGCCACGGTCCCGAATTGATCCGGAGATGTTTGGGTAGCCATCTCTTGTGCTGAGACCAAGTTATGGAGCCGTCGAAAACCGTACACCCTAACAAGAGAAAGTCACAAACTGTTCTAATACTCACTGAAGTGGTAAGTAACAGGCTCTCACAGGAAGAAGAAAACAGACACAACTATAATATATATTATATTTGGGATTACACTTTCTTAGTAAAGTACAGATTCTTGTACTTTTGTTGGGTTGGGTCCCATCCGGGATTCGAACCCATACCCTCAGAGTCAGGCACCTAACCCACTCAGCCACAGCGACCTCCACAGAAATGGAAGTCGAACAACTGGTAGTCTAGGCCATGGACTCTGTGTACCCTCAGATAAGTTAAAATTGGCACGGCTCCCATGGCCAAAAGTTTAATCCCTAATATAAGAATGTTACATTTGATCACTTTCTGAATGGTATTGTGTATTGTGTACACACTTGTTTTGCTTCAAACAGGAAATCTTGCATCGACAATGACTGAGCTAAACAAACACTTCTCATTTTGTTTCTTGTTAGGACAGTAGTCCGCTTGATAGCCACATTCTGATGCAGTAGAACACCTAGTCTGTCTCACAGTCCCTGAACCACATTATTTTCCCTACTGCCCAGCCCTCCCTGCAATGTAGTCTGTCTCACAGTCCCTGAACCACATTATTTTCCCTACTGCCCAGCCCTCCCTGCAATGTAGTCTGTCTCACAGTCCCTGAACCACATTATTTCCCCTACTGCCCAGCCCTCCCTGCAATGTAGTCTGTCTCACAGTCCCTGAACCACATTATTTCCCCTACTGCCCAGCCCTCCCTGCAATGTAGTCTGTCTCACAGTCCCTGAACCACATTATTTCCCCTACTGCCCAGCCCTCCCTGCAATGTAGTCTGTCTCCCTGCACAGTCCCTGAACCACATTATTTTCCCTACTGCCCAGCCCTCCCTGCAATGTAGTCTGTCTCACAGTCCCTGAACCACATTATTTCCCCTACTGCCCAGCCCTCCTGCAATGTAGTCTGTCTCACAGTCCCTGAACCACATTATTTTCCCTTCTGCCCAGCCCTCCCTGCAATGTAGTCTGTCTCAGTCCCTGAACCACATTATTTTCCCTACTGCCCAGCCCTCCCTGCAATGTAGTCTGTCTCACAGTCCCTGAACCACATTATTTTCCCCTACTGCCCAGCCCTCCCTGCAATGTAGTCTGTCTCACAGTCCCTGAACCACATTATTTTCTCCCAGTTCTGCCCAGCCCTCCCTGCACCTGCAATGTAGTCTGTCTCACAGTCCCTGAACCACATTATTTTCCCTACTGCCCAGCCTGAACCACATCCCCTACTGCCCAGCCCTCCCTGCAATGTAGTCTGTCTCACAGTCCCTGAACCACATTATCTCCCCCTACTGCCCAGCCCCTACTGCCCAGCCCTCCCTGCAATGTAGTCTGTCTCACAGTCCCTGAACCACATTATTTCCCCTACTGCCCAGCCCTCCTTGCAATGTAGTCTGTCTCACAGTCCCTGAACCACATTATCTCCCCTACTGCCCAGCCCTCCCTGCAATGTAGTCCCTCTCACAGTCCCTGAACCACATTATCTCCCCTACTGCCCAGCCCTCCCTGCAATGTAGTCTTGTCTCACAGTCCCTGAACCACATTATCTCCCCTACTGCCCAGCCCTCCCTGCAATGCTAAAGCCCTAAATGAAGCAAGACTAGATTCCATCAGGTTCTGAATCTCCCATCTCACTGGGGCTCCTTTTCAATTTAATGGGTTTATTTGTTACTATCAAAATTTCATATATTCAGAGACAAACCATTAGTCTTGAGAATCTCAAAAGTCATTGCTAAGTGTCTCGTAGACAGACCAAGGTATATCCTTGGTAGCCATATTTCGAGACTAGTGCTTAGTCACTGAAAATACATTACTTTAATATAAACACATCTCAAACACGTTCTATATATATTGAAAAGGAGCTCCAGTGAGATGGCAGATCCTGAACCAAGATAGACAGAGCTACAGACAACTTTTTGGGTCATTGAGTTATGTACTCGCTTGTGTTCATCTCAATTGGGTATCCTAATTTTCCTTTGAGGAACATAATAAACTGTACCATCCTCACTCAAATTCAATTAGGTATTTTGCCATTTTCAATTAATTGTAAAAATATAAAAAAGTTCAAATGTTGGTGTTTGTTATTTGTATTTGATCAGTAATATAGGAAATGGGAAGAAGGACAGCAAGTTGCCAAGTTCATGTTTTGGAACAGAACGTCTCAGTTTTCCTCATTTTATTTCTCCAACGCTACGCAAGCCAATATTTGACATTTTTGTGTCTATGCATGTAAGAACTAAGATCAAATTTATTGAGTATTTACAAAATTTCCAGCATACTGTACGTGACAGTCTCAAAAGGAATTCAGTTTCACATAAATATCTGCGTAATTGTTAACCAAGTCAGCGAGTCTGACCACCCGGTCCCCAATAGTTGCTGAAGACCAATTCTAATCCAGATCTTCACGGGTCCATCAACAGCACGAGCACTGATCTACGAAAAAGTGATATGATGACGTGCCAACCAAGTCGGTGAGCCTGACCATCAGTTCCCGTTAGTCGCCTCTTACGACAAGCATGGGTTGCTGAAGACCAATTCTAATCCAGATCTTCACGGGTCCATCAACAGCACGAGCATTGATCTACGAAAAAGTGATATGATGACGTGCCAACCAAGTCGGTGAGCCTGACCATCAGTTCCCGTTAGTCGCCTCTTACGACAATCATGGGTTGCTGAAGACCAATTCTAATCCAGATCTTCACGGGTCCATCAACAGCACGAGCATTGATCTACGAAAAAGTGATATGATGACGTGCCAACCAAATCAGTGAGCCTGACCATCAGATCCCGTTAGTCGCCTCTAACGACAAGCATGGGTTGCTGAAGACAAATTTTAACCTGGATCTTCACAGGCTGACTCCTTATCTATGTATCTATGGATGTTCATACCTTGCTGTTGCTGCAGCGGGATCCGAGGAACCTGCAGCATCTGGAGATGAGTTCTCCTCAACAGGTCAGCATGCTCCTGCCACATCAGTCGGTCGAACAGTGGCGTTGTCACATCAGTGTCTGAAATTGATGTGCCATTATATATTCAACAGGACAAGGGCAAGTTCTTGTGGATAAAAAACATTTTACAACGATGGAGGCATATTAGTTCTGGAAAACTTTATCATGTTCTTAAAACTATTATACAATCTCAACTCATCTTGGACAAGTTCTCGTGGATTAAAAACCCATCTCTATTACAATAGGAGGCATATTTTGATTTGAAAAACGTGCTTGGAAATATATACATAAAGGCAAGAGAAAACGTCGTAATATTGGAAATGACATTTAAGTATCAATGAAATATTTGGAACTATATTTCTTAAATATACACCGGAAGTCAAGTTTGAGGAAAACTTGAATCGTGGTCATATAGCCTGTCGACCCCATGTAACAACACGTCGCCAGGACAGTCATAGCGTCCATCAACACCTGCAAGACCGATTCGCAAGGGCCACAGAAACAGCTCGGGTGACCACAGGAAACCACCAGGGAGCAGTCAGTAACAGACTCCATTCGGCGATGTCTCCAAGCCAGGAACCTGTTTTGTCAGCGTCCTGCCAGGCCACTCATATTCACCGAACGTCACTACTGGGAACGTCTCCTGTGGCAAACAGTGGCAAAACTGGCGTGGGAGAGAACAGAGAGGGGTTATCTTCTCTGCTTAGACTGAGTTTAGTTTTACGCCGCTTTTAGCAATATTCCAGCAATATCACGCCGGGGGACACCAGAAATGGGCTTAACACATTGTGCACATGTGGGGAATCGAACCCGGGTCTTCGGCGGGACGAGCCAACGCTTTAACCACTAGGATATCCCACCTCCCCTTCTCTGCTTATAAGAACCCTAAAGAGGAATATATGAAAAAGAATCGAACAAACCTGTAGAGGTTGCAGATTCTTTGAATATATTCCCCCTTGGGGTACGGCCACCCCGCTCCCAACATTCTGTCTGATTACGTTCAGCATGGAAAGTGAGGGACAAGGTTATAGTCTAGAGTTACCTGCTCTTGGATGTAGGGGTCCGTGGGGCCTTGTAGGGGTGGTCTCACAAGACAAAACCGTAGTTTTTTGTTTTGTAAATTTGTAAGTATTTTATTCAAATATTGTTACAACTGTCATAGGGAATTTAAATGGGCATTTAAATGCTTATAAGTACTCTAAGGAGGAATATACAGAGCTCCAGATAAGATTTAGTTCATGTGAGTACTGTACCCACTGTATTTGTTTTTGGAGTGGGTCCTATGAATGTTGAGTGGGTATTTCATTTTCCGTTACCCACTGCTTTGAAATATGTGGGTCTTTCAGTGATTTTACTCACCTAAGTATATGTCATTGAGTAAGTTTACTAAGCAGGTATGTACTGCCTTATGTCATACCTAAGCAAAACCAACTTAAATATAATGGAAATGATTTCATAAATCTACACTCATCCTATACTAACAGCACAACACTTGTCCTATACTGACAGTACAACACTTGTCCTATACTGACAGTACAACACTTGTCCTATACTAACAGTACAACACTTGTCCTATACTAGCAGTACAACACTTGTCCTATACTGACAGTACAACACTTGTCCTATACTGACAGTACAACACTTGTCCTATACTGACAGTACAACACTTGTCCTATACTGACAGTACAACACTTGTCCTATACTAACAGTACAACACTTGTCCTATACTAGCAGTACAACACTTGTCCTATACTGACAGTACAACACTTGTCCTATACTGACAGTACAACACTTGTCCTATACTGACAGTACAACACTTGTCCTATACTAACAGTACAACACTTGTCCTATACTAACAGGACAACACTTGTCCTATACTGACAGCACAACACTTGTCCTATACTGACAGCACAACACTTGTCCTATACTGACAGCACAACACTTGTCCTATACTGACAGCACAACACTTGTCCTATACTGACAGCACAACACTTGTCCTATACTGACAGCACAACACTTGTCCTATACTGACAGCACAACACTTGTCCTATACTGACAGGACAACACTTGTCCTATACTGACAGTACAACACTTGTCCTATACTAACAGTACAACACTTGTCCTATACTGACAGTACAACACTTGTCCTATACTAGCAGTACAACACTTGTCCTATACTAACAGTACAACTTGATAGCAATCGATGTCTTTTCATTACGCAAGCGATTTTTATAAATATATTCCGTACGCATATGTTTTAAACTTTTTGAGTATCTAACATTTTCGATGCCTAATTGGTACGCAACAATTATTTTTCAATGCGTAATTGGAAATTTTCTATGCGTATTTTACCCGGATACGCAGCTTATCTGGGCCTCTGAATATATGAAAAAGAATATCAAATTTGGCCATTATTTCGGTTCTAGAAATATAATTCACCTACCTGTGCACTGTTGAGGAACCATGTGAGATCTGCTCAGATGGATCTCCTGACTGGCTTCGTTGACACCATGAAGATGATGGAGGACCAGCTGATGGGCATGAAGGCGTAGTCTAAGGAATATATCCTCAAACTGCTGGCAGATGAAGCCAGCAATTATGATGACTAATTCATCCCAAGACAGTCTCCCATCTTGTCTTGGCATCTTGACCTGAAACACAAGGTTAGGGCTGGCTATACAGATCAATAATCGGAAATAGCGTCAATGGGAAGTATTATCAATGATTATCAATATGAGTGAGTGAGTGTGGTTTACACCACTTCCAGCAATATTCGAGCAATATCATGGCGGGGGACACCAGGAATGGGATGCACACATTGTACATGTGGTGAATCGAACCCGGGTCTTCGGCGTGACGAGCGAACGCTTTAACCATGCTACCCTACCGCCCCGATTATTGATATTAAAATTGTGTCATCAATATTATCGTGCCTAAACTATTGTAATGACACATAGTGCTAATTTACTGACACAATACACAAAGCTATATTTTCATTTGGGGACTGCTTCTAAATAATGCTCCGGACAAGTTTTGTTTATAATCTATTAATATGTCACTATTCACCAGTGATGTGAAGACCCTTTTGCCATTTTTGTAAAAAATTACTTTCATGACGATAATTGATCAATATTTAGTTAATAATTATTGATCTCTTTGCTCTATATCGATAGCCTGCCCTACACAAGGTGTTACAATTCTTAATCAGATGCTATGGTAATTAATAAAATCCAAGCCCCTGACTGGGCTCGCTAAATAATTGATGATCAGAAATATTGCTGATGGGAAAAAAAAAAAACCATAATAAATTCCCCGCTCAAAACATAAAATCCTACTGCTAATAATGTTATATAAGTGAAATACGCTTGAAATCAGTGTGAACCCTAAACTCACACTCAACTTATTTCTAGTTGATATAAACAAACCAAAAGAATGAACATGGAAACTCATGTGGGTTTTTGCTTTGACTGGTGATTTATTTTTTTGCCTCCTGCCTTTAGGTTTTCTGAGGACAAAAATCTGTAAAACAAGAAATAGAATTGGTCTGGCCTAAATATGTAATTGTTTTTTTTAATAAATTATATGGTACTTCCCTGAGGGCTGATAGTTAGTGCTACTGAAGGAAATGCATTATGTATTTTAGAGAAACGTGGTGTGACATTGTGCCTTTAACTCATGTGATATTTTGTTAATTTACTCACACAATATACAAAGTTAGGTATTTATTCATGGACTGCTTCTAACCACTAAATTATGTTCAGGATGCTGTTGTGTTAGTAATGCATAAACATGTCACGAGTGATGTGAAATATATTAATGTTTTTCTGACCTTTTGGCACGTTTGCCCGAAGTTATTTCTCTGATATTTATCGATAATCGATCGATACTTAGTTAACAATGTTTATGATCTATATTGATAGCCATGACGCTCACAAAGGGGCAACCTCCAGTAACCCATGCTTATAGTAAGAGGCAAGTTACGGGGTTGGGGAGTCAGGCTAGCTGACCCGGTTGACACATGTCATCATATCCCAACTGCATAGATCGATGCTCACACCGTTGATCACTGGATTGTCTGGTCCAGACATGATTATTTACAGACTGCCAAACATGGAAAAGGAATGCAATGTTTTTAAGGCTTATTGCGCTTACTTGCTGTACCATAATTAATTGTCTGTGAGTGTTACGTGAAAGTTAGGGACCATTATTTAATAAATCTATCTTTGGTTCAAGGGAGAATACATTTATAAAAAACGTACCCATCGCTTTTTAGCAAAGTCACTCTTGAGAAAATTATTAACACTAATTTTCAAGCTGTTAATCCCATGTTTATACTCATAATCCACTTTCTACGATTCCACTTTCTACTTGTCTGTCCATCACTCTCTTCTCAACGTCAAACAAAATTACCTGGCTAGCTATTCTCGATATGTTCGTAGCCCTACAAACTTCTTAAGCCCATTCTTAATACACTGGCTACGATCAAAGTTTAGAAGTCTTAGGGTTACGAATGTTTCGAGAATAAGGGCCCAGAATACTACCGCTCAAATCCAATTGTTGCCATTTGTCCATCTTATGAATTGTGATTTTAATTCAATTATACAAAAATCAGCACAATCTGTAAAAGAATATATGTGTCTTTTTTAAATTTCACTGTATGTACTCTATATCACTTTGTGTGATTTTTATGAGAATAAACTGCTGTTCTAAAGCATTGTCTATGGGGGATTTCCTGTTATCAAGGTGTGGGAAGTCACTTTTATGAACTATAAACACTAATCCCCAAGCTTTTAATCCCATGTTTATACCTATAATCCATTCTAATCCCTACTGCAGGCACAGTGAGCTTAAACCATTTTGAGTATTATACTGACTTTTGTGTCAGTGCATGTTTTATTTCATACATATGTGTTTTATTGATTCTATTTCATTAATAAGTATGGTCTACAGCACTCAGCAAACCTGGTTGGTTGGGTGGAGGGTTTGTTGTTTTTCACTGCACTCAGCAATATTCCAGCCAAACATTCGAGTCTGGACCTCACAAGCCAGTGATCAACAGCATGAACATTGATCTAAGCAAATGTGATACGATGACATGTGTCAACCAAGTCAGCAAGCCTGACCACCCGATCCCATTTGTCGCCTTTACAACAAGCATGGGTTAGTACTTACTGAAGACCAATTCTAACAGGAATCATCAATTTGTTCACATGTAGGGGTGTGTCAGGTTTTGCACATGACATGGGGTGGGGTGTGGGGTGTGGGGTGTTGTCATTCACATATTGTGCATGCTTCTCCATAATAATCATCACCCCTTCATCAAATTATGAACGGTTCCTAAAGAACTTCTCCAAATATCACAAACATTGACATATTAAGTATAGAATCCATCAGCATCCCCGACATCTATTGACCACGTCCCGCTTGATTAAAATGGACTCCGCCGTTCGGGTAGCCGCGGCGCGAGAGCCGCGAAGGATTTCTTCAAACAAGCCAGGAGTCAGCACCTTATCGCTGCTATCTCTCTATGGGGTATAGTTCTCACAACTTCTGTACTCTGGTTTGCGATAGGGTACATTTTCGGAAATGGTAAGATACCAAGCAATATGTAGCGATATCATCCCAGGTTGTCAAATATGATGTAATATATTACCGAATGGGTTGTTACAAACAAATATGACCATGTTGTCGAGCGAGATGCAGCCATGATGACTCAGTAATCAACCCTAACTTTCAAGTGCCCCAATACTGAATCTCTGACCGTTCAACAGATTCCTTATGTGTCACCTATAACATGAAACTATACCCTAATGCCTTTACCTTTTGGTCCGATCGAAAATCACCCACAGATTAGAAGGTTTGTGATTTTTATGACGATACACTTATCCTTCGATGGTCTGTATTCTGTCCATGAATGACGTCCTGTGACGTAACACACATATTGCACTCTCCTACCCAGAGTTCCATGCGGTAAGCCATATGTTATGTTAAGCCATCGCTGTGCCGGAGTGTGACAATATTGTCCTAAACCGAATTACACCAGTCAAAACCTGTAATTCCTCAGTGATAAAACGGACGTTCATTAGAGAAAATGCAGTTCGTTCTCTGCATTCCATGTAGATCTGTAATGTAATAACGTACAGGTTTGCCCTTAATTATTATAGTTAAAGTACGAGGACAAAAGTGTACTTTATTACACTAAACATGGGGGCAGAGCGAACTGTGTTCTTTTCTAAGATGCCAGATTTAATACACACAGGAATTAATCTAGGCAGAAACAAACAAAACGGTATCGGTGGCCTAAATTAACCATCCTCGTTCAGGGCTACCTGACGGGCTGTTACAGTGACGTGTCTGTCCCCTTAGGTAAGACGCACATTACCGTGAAAACCAGCTAGAAGATGGTACATTTAACGTTCGGGTTAAACATCTCTATATAATTTTAGTTACGTCTGTGCTTATCGTAAACCACATGGAGCGTCGCACTTCCACTACCAACGTAAGTTTAGAACGGTAAATCCAGATGAAGCTAGTCACGCGACAATGTATAAACATTGCGAACGTTGCCGTGTGGCTGTTGAACTGAGAAAAAAAATCAAATTTGTTATGTTTGTCTGTTGTTTTAAGGCCGTACTCGGCAATATTCAAGTTATAGGGCTGCGGTCTGTAAATCTGGACCAGACAATCAAGTGATTGACATCATGAGCATCAACGCAGTTGGGATACCATTTTCAATTCAAAATGAAGTTATTTGGTTCAGTCAAAGCAGAGACCATATAATATTATATGGTCTCTGGTCAAAGTTACATATTTTCAGAAACTTTAGTATGAAAAATACTACAATAATTACAAAGTTGGTTTTAAATTGGTAGAGGCACATATTTTCGCTAAACGATTTCATAACCCCAAATTTATCCACTCGTATTTTATGATGAGGTCTGTTTGGTGAAGTCTTGTTTTCGGTCATGTTAAGCGTATAATTGCAGTTAAAAGAGAACATGGTGCACGATGTAGATTGTGAGTTCGGGGCGGTGGGGTAGCCTAATGGTTGAAGCGTTGGCTTGTCACGCCGAAGACCCGGGTTCGAATCCCTATATGGGTACAATGTGTGAAGCCCATTTCTGGTGTCCCCCGCCGTGATGTTGCTGGAATATTGCTAAAAGCGGCGTAAAACCAAAGTCAGTCAGTCAGATTATGAGTTCGAATCCAATAGTCATGATTACGATCTTTTGCCTGTCTGAACCACACCCGTGCTTTAAAATATCAGATATTATATGTACCACACGTTGCACTGTCTTCTTCTGTGATGTAACATGAAATCTGTGTAATACCCGAGAAGATTCGGGTTAGAATTGGTCTTCACCAACCCATCCTTGTTGTAAGAGGCGACTAACGGGATCGGGTGGTCAGGCTCGCTGACTTGGTCGATACATGTCATCGTATTCCAATTGCGTAGATCCATGCTCATGCTGTTGATCACTGATTTGTCTTATCCAGACTCGATTATCTACAGACCGCCGCCAAGTAGCTGGAATATTGCTGAGTGAGGCGTTTAATAACAAACAAACAAAACAAACTAAACCTGGTTGATGCATTTCATCCAAAACTGCGTGGATGGATGCCATGCTGTCAATCACTGGATTTTCTGGTTGGGACTTGATTATTGACAAACCGCTGTCGCACAGCTGGAATATTGCTGCGTGCGGCGTAAAACAAACGCTCGCGAGCAAGTCGTGCCGTATCTGTGCCGTTTTGGCGAATTATGTAATTTCCTTTTTGCTCGGTGTTCTGTGTTGCTGCAGTTTATATACCAAGATGTTTCGAGGCATTCATTCGTGACCGAGTCGTGTTATTCCGTGCAGGTTACGGAACGGGGCGAATCGTGACGAATGACAAATTCTAACGTACATTTCCGAGTATATACTTGTTGAATGTCAATTTTACTGCTACTATCACTAAAAGCGGCGTAAGACAATAAGCGATAACACGATATTGTGCTTAAGAGTCAATTTGATCTATTTAAGATGGGGCTTCCATCAAATAAGTACATATACTGAAGCTGAATAATCTACCGTGTTTATGCACAATTCTCAAAATGAACACACCAAGGGAGGTAACCGCACATTGGAGGAACAACGGTGAAATAGTTTAAAGTGGAATCAGCGAACCGACATTGCATTCTTCTAGTGTGTCTGTACTGATGTAACATTCTGACTTAGTTAAGTGAGTGAGTGAGTATAGTGTTACGCCGCACTCAGCAATATTCCAGCTATATAGCGGCAGTCTGTAAATAATCGGACGTGGACCAGACAATCCAGTGATCAACAGCATGAGCATCCATCTACGCTACGATGACATGTGTCAACCAAGCCAGCGAGCCTGACCACCCGATCCTGTTAGTCGCCTCTTAAGACAAGCATGGGTTACTGAAGATCAATATAAGTTATTCTATTTGTACAAGTTAATTTATATGGGATATATTGGTTATTAGGTAGCTGTATAAAAATAAACAATTTAAATGTTCTAATGAGTTTTTTCTGCTATTGTCTGTGACACTTTATTTTTGACACGTGTGGTTTACACATTCCCATTATGTCGTAAGTGGTCGGGTTTTTAAAAAGATTTAACATTAAGTGTTTTAGATAAATTGTTACAAATTGATGTGACACAGTGTGTACATGCGGAATACCGCCAGGCCTACCCCTCGTCAGGAACAGGTGACATCTAGCAAGACAATGTCAACTAAATCAATGTATATGTGATGACAGAACTTTTTCAGTCATTGAATTAAAAAAAAACCCAACTGAATTGTTATGTAATTTATATACAAATCCCCCCTGCAGTCTAGGGTCTGCCTGTTATCTGTCTCGTCTGTAGGCATTGTGACAGAAATTGTTGACAGTTGAATGAGGTCTGCCTTTATAAGCATGTTACTTAGGGGATAACTAATTAGTCAAACACAGTACAGTTATCCCCATTCTAATTCAACTCGTTTTACGCTGTTTTTTCGTGAAAGAAATTCATTATTTAAACCAGGTCAAAGTTCCTCTAGGTCAAAGGTTAATCATATCACTCCTTCAACTTACACCATCGCCAGAGAAAGTAGTTCCCTTTTCAAACTACACTCGTTTATTATGTGCACACAGACTAAGTTAGACAATGATGAATAGATCATAGTATTTTAGATAAAATGGACGGTATTATGATGAAATCACCCTCTAGTTACAGAAATGAGCGGCCCGCTGATTCCTCAACTACGGGCCATTATCAGTTCTGTTGTCAAATGACGTCATAGCAGGTGACGTCACGCTCCATAATGACGTCATAAACCTTGTTTCATGATCTAACAGTGTTGGGTCAACAGTCCGTTGCGAGTAAGTTGTTTGAACTTAAAATTAAATTTATGATACTGTTTTGTCTTTTTTAACACAAATTCCACCCATTTAAGCTGGATAGGGGAGTTATTTGACCAATGGCTTCTGCAAATGACAATGTCCTGCGAAACAGCGTTACCCCAATAGTGTAGGGATACATTCAAAGTTTTCGGTGAATCGGTTTTCAAATTGCGACCGTATATGCTGATTATACGGTCGGAAATGTATAGCATTGACCCATCAGAACTCGTGTTACATAATAAGTTGAATTAGAATGTTGATGTCTAGACCTTTACCCTTAATAGAGTACATTTCCCATTTCAGCGAAGATCTTTTACCTGCAATTCAGCGGACAAATTGTTATCAATCGTATTTATTAAATATGAAACTGTAATTCTGGAATATAACGTGAAATAATTCAAAGGGCTACTTGTCATTTCTCACTGATATATTTTAGACTGACTGACTGAGTTTGGTTTTACGCCGCTTTTAGCAATATTCCAGCAACATCACGGCGGGGGACACCAGAAATGGGCTTCACACATTGTACCCATGTGGGGATTCGAACCCGGGTCTTCGGCATGGCGAGCCAAGGCTTTAACCACGAGGCTACCCCACCGCCCCTGATATATTTTAGAAGTAGCATCTGCCGAAAGATTACAATGGCGATGATATACCGAAATATTTTGGAGACTCTCAGTGAGTGAGTGAGTGAATTTGGTATTACGCCGCACTCAGCAATATTCCAGCTATATGGCAGCGGTCTATCGAGTCTGGGCCAGATAACCCAGTGATCAACAGCATGAGCATCGATCTGCGCAATTGGGAACCGATGACATGTGTCAACCAAGCCAGAGAGCCTGTCCCTCCGATCCCGTTAGTCGCCTCTTACGACAGGCAAGGGATACTGAAGATCAATTCTACCCCGGATCTTCACGGGTTCAGTCAGTCAGTGATAACACCAGGTGTTCACAACAAATGAGCCTTACTTTGCCAAAATGGCATCAATCACCACAATAAAAATAACATTGTATTATATGGCAAAAGTCAAACTAGAGACCGGTATAGAACATTGCTACTACACAGTCTGTACAACTGTACATGCTTGACAACAATACAAGAATCGGTATCGAAACGTCGCATCACCCGAATAAGAAGTTGTTCATCCATGAAGTTTGTCTTTATCTCCCTGCACGTTGACATTTGGTGCCAGATCATTCAAACACTCAGCCACTGAGCTCTGTAGCTCTCCTTCCTAAGCTGCCTATAAACCTGAGCCTAGATTTTCGAAGCTCTCTTAGCGCTAAGATAGTCGTAAGTAAGTTAATGTATGGCACTTACGACTATCTTAGCGCTAAGAGAGCTTCGAAAATCTAGGCCCTGGCCTAATGATTCATACATTCCTTAATTACTGACAACGTTTTAGTGGTATGCGCTTAGAGTATGCCCTTGCTGTGTATAGTTCAGTGCCATATAATTGGATTAATTATAAATATATATATGCATAAAAAAAAACAAAAAAACCCAAAACAAACAGGATTGAGGGCATTAATGTGGTGTACCCTCCAGGCAATAAATATCACGATGGGGCTACGTTTTTTTATTTCACAGGGACTATGGTCATCTTTATTTGAGCTTATTCAGAACCTGAGGTTTAAGTCTCGAGGCACGAAGGCTTCTTCCAAGAGTGAGTGAGTGAGTTTAGTTTTACGCTGCACTCAGCAATATTCCAGCTATATGGCGGCGGTCTTCTTCCAAGAGCATCCCATTCGTGTTCGATGGGATTTAGGTGTGTGAAGTGTGAAGTTTCTTTGTTTGTTCAGTATATCAATTAGTACAAATAGTCACTCACTCAAGACATCTTGCGATGGTCTGTGATGGTGGAGCGGAAGTAAGCCATTGTTTTTGTGACGGGATTCCATCTGAACTCTCCGGGTTAGGACTGGTCTTCTGCAACCCGTGCTTGTCGTAAGAGGCGACTAACAGGATCGGGTGGTCGGGCTCGCTGACTTGGTTAACACATGTCATCGTATCCCAATTGCGTAGATCGATGCTTATACTATTGATCACTTGATTGTCTGGTCCAGACTCGATTATTTACAGTCTGACGCCATATAGCTGGAATATTGCTGAGTGCGGCGTTAAACAAGCAAAACCTAACCAAAGCGTCTGAACTCAAACAGACACTGCTAGAACAATTGCCGTCTCGTGGAACTATTGCCAGTGTGTTTTTCCCAAGTATGTCAGTTTTGCAGAGGCGTTTTGCAGCACATCTGTCGTTATTTGATACTGAGTTTGACTGAACACCATAAAAGGTATCTGAGGTATATTTTTAGATACAAGGACTGTGTTTAATCCAAAATTTAACCGCGAAGTCATAGGCGCATTTGATTGGAATGTCGGATCTAGGGTTGGGATTTACCGTTAGGGAGAAGTGTCTTTCAGGTAATGGGAATGGTTTGTAACGCCGCACTCAGCAATATTTTGGGCAGCTATATGGACCAGACAATCCAGTGATCAAATGACTATTAAATGGCAGTGGACGAACACCGCGGTCACAGTTACAGACTTTACTCAAGATCATTGAGGGTACAAACGCAAACATGTTTTTATACAACATTTTTGACAACAACAAAGATAATTTTGTTAACATTGTTTTAAGATTTTGGCTATAATATTTAAATAGGAATGCCAAAAACTAACCTGCCTCACTTGTAATTACTGTTACATTCATCACCCTATACGGACAGAAGGGCACCACCGAAATACGATGCACTATGGTAGATTTCATATGTGGTAGTAATCTCCACCCATACCTCTTGTCCCTTCTCCAGATGGTCAACAGTTTGGGCAGAAGCATCAACATCACCAAAAGTTGACAATGTTTCCATGTAACCAGCCGCCATATTCATCCCTCCTGTCCTTTTTATGTAGACGTACAAGGCAGTGTTCGATCCTCCGCCCATTTCAAGCTGTGTCCAGAAGATATAGGTACCGCTGACTGGCGCAGTGAACTTCCCTGTGTTGCTGTTGTATCCGGAGCCTGCGTTGTAGTTTACCAACTGGAATAGCACTGGGGATGATGAAGGTGTATGGCTGGGTGGATCATGTGCTTGGAAAGCCACATCTGGGATCTTTGTTGCTGTTCAAAAATAAATAAATAAATAAAACCAAAAACATAAAGAACGTGATTGGTTTATTCAAAATATAAGTCCGTCGAGAAGGTTTAGGACGTGTGTGAGAAATAATTTGCATTTAACTATTACGAGCGCTTCTTTTACATTCACATTCTAATTTAGAGGTTTTGTTTTTTATGGTCCGGTTAATAGTCCGAACCGGAAGTAAGTGACTAGGGAGAAACGACATGAGGTCAAAAAAGTCTGTGATGGCGCTGCGGTGTTTTCCAACGAATATACAGTGTAGAGATAATGTTGCCCAAAGTTTCCATATATGTGTCATTACTGGACACCAACTTGTCAACTTAGTGAAAGTAGAAATAACGGTCAAGTTTGAAATAACAAAATAAAGACTGTTAACTGACTGACTGACTGACTGACTGAGTTTGGTTTTACGCCGCTTTTAGCAATATTCCAGCAACATCACGGCGGGGGACACCAGAAATGGGCTTCACACATTGTACCCATGTGGGGATTCGAACCCGGGTCTTCAGCGTGACGAGCCAACGCTTTAACCATTAGGCTACCCCACCGCCCCAAAGACTGTTAACAAGAACGTGGTTATCTTCTACAATATGCATTTCTTGTCTTTTTAACACGGTCATTTAGATATGGTAGTTTGTCATTGTTGCGTATCCTAATTACGTTGATCACATGATTGTCTGGTTTACACTAGATTCTTTGCAGACAGCCATCATGTTGAGCGAGTAATGATGTGTGTGGCGTTAAACAATACAGAAAAATGAAAGAAGGGTACCAGTAAGAGTCCATACAGTCTGTCTCACAGTCCCTGAACCACATTAATTTCCCTACTGCCAAGCCTCTCTGCAGTGCTAAAGCCCTGAATAAAGCAAGTCTAGATTTCCTCAGGTTCTGAACCTCTGGTCTCCCTATAAGGGCTCCTTTTCAATATAAATGGGCTTGTTTGTTACTATCAAAATTATATATATTCAGAGACTAAGCCTTAGTCTAGAGTCCATACTGCACACCCAAGAAACTCAAGAACTAAACAGGGCATTGATTGTTAGAACTGTAGCATTGAGGCGTGTTAGTGGATTTCTCTGGATACATTCTAAAAGAGTTTCTACTTACCAACACCAGACATGTTTCTTTTCAGAGCTGCAACTTCCGAGGATGTGAAACTGAGGTTGTTCTGTATAATGTGGACATCCGTCTGTAAAGTACTGAACAGAGCGGTGTTCAGCTTCACATCGCGACTCATGACATCTAACAGTGTCAGATTCAACTGAACATCGCCATTCGAGCTACCGTGTGGCATGGATTTAACTCCGTTTGGACTGCAGCAATGTCGTCTGCTGACAATTTCAGCTTGCCCTCCAGGATATTCACTTCGTTTTTCAGTGAGGATATCTCAAGAGCTGCGAACCCTTGTTGTGTCTTGCTGGTCTGTAGGTCTGACAGTGCGGTCTGTAGTTGTGTCTGTGTGTTCTGAAGATCTGTCATTGTTGCCGTTAGATCTGATCGAAGCTGCGCGGACGTTCTTTGAAGGATGTCCACATTCTGCTCCAACAGTAGCACGTGTCTCTTCATTGTGGACATGTCATCTGTACCTTCTGGCTTTGTCGTGGGCAGGATAAATCCTGAGAGTGACCCAAACAGCAGGATACACAGGAACACAACATCCACAATCATGACACCTATTACTTTTAGACGCAAAACTGTACAACATATGGAACTGTCCCAAAGTTAATCAAGGAAGATCACGTGACAAAGTCTGTCGTTCAGGAGATAACGGCATGCACTGCTCCGGGTGCTATTTGTTTGGTACAGCTTATATAAAGACCGCTGCCATAGTGGTGGAATGGTACTGAGTGCGGCGTGAAACAACAAGCAAAAACAAGCTATTCCTGTCCACTTTTGCATGCTTGAGGTGCATCGTGATAAACCATCACTTTTTTCCGATATCTGTCATTTTTAGAAGGAAGTTTTTAATAGTTTGCTATGTGCATTGTCATGTTACACTGCGACATGAAACACGTTCGTGCTCTATTTTGTTGTAAAGATAAGGCATATTGGCGCCACCTAAGGTGTTTCAAATAGAGGCTATTCCAAAACACTGTTGTTAAAATTCTGTTAATAATTGTGAAACCGTGTTCCGAGGGTAATACATCGTACATGGGGATCGGCAGTGAGTGGCAATGGTGTGTCATATTTGGACTTGTGCTATATTTAGACAGTCTGGAAGCTACCATGTACAGTAAACGCCAAAATAAACGTTACCCTCCTACCTTTATGAATTACTGAAAAACCATCAAAGATATGTAAGAAGGTATTAGTTTACAAGAAAGCTTACGAACACAGTTTTATGCAAAACACGAAAATGAATTCTCAAATGCATTCATATTTAGGTGAAATGCATCTTTTTCAGAAGAGTTAAATTGTTCTATATTCGTCCATGATGAAATAAACCAATAACAGTGATTTTGATTTTGATCACAGGCCCTCGTGTCTTTATAAGGATAAAAGATGTTAAAAACGACCCCCAACTCGAATTAGTTATTTCAGTTAGTGAAAACAAGTAAAACGTGTCTTTGATATTGTGAAAAATTGTTTAGGAACATCTAAAATTATCTTTGTGAACATTTTTGTCTACAAAGTAACATTTTTCCATTTCCTGTTTACACATAGCAATATCAATCGCCAAAACGCAGTAATATTCAAGCAGTATTTGCATCCATTTCACATGTATAATGATTCTATAGGGTATGAAGAGGGCCTAGAATACATGATATGATACACAGATACGAGAAATATGCCACGATTAACAGCTGAAGAGAGAGAAAGGGCCATTGTAATGGGGCAGATGGGGTCGACGACATACATTGCTGTTGCCAACGCCCTCGGATGCCACAGGATCATGGTTATAAGACTATTCAGGGCTTCAGACAGACTGGGGTCACCGTAGACAGGCCAAGAAGTGGGCGTCCACGGATCACAACGCCAGCTGAAGATAGCTCTAGGTACCTCCTTCATTAAGGAAGGAGGGTAACGTTTCTTTTGGCGTTTAGTGTATACAGGGTGTTACAACCCTACCGACCCTTCCACTACATTTCGACCCAGCTAGTTGGGGAATCTTCTGGAGTCGTTTCCTGAGATATGTAAGAGGAGCAAGCAATCACATTACATCCCGAGTTACATATAGAGACAAGCAATTGTGTATACATCAGCTCTTACCCTTGATATTCAACCAAGCCTCTTTGGAAACTTCAATATTGTGGCAGTGAGGTGATTATCACCATCACCGTCTCAATTGCTATGATCACTGGTTTAGCATTATTAGGGCTCCTTGCCATTAGGCAGGAGACCTATTGTAAGGGCTCCTTGCCATTAGGCAGGAGACCTATTGTAATCGTTCGTGTTTTTATTATTATTATTATTATTATTTATTCTTCCGCCGTATTTTGTAACTGAGCTACAGAGAGCACCGCTGGACAGAATGCCTTGACAAAAATCACCCAGATGCCCACCGAGGGGTACATATCGCGCTTTAAAATCTGTAGGCTGTAGGACCAATAGCAAAGGGCAGATAATTCAAAATTAATTCAAAAATTTCAATTTCAAATGCAAATTTCTCCAAAACTAATGCTCCAATGTGTGCCAAAGTTCTGGAGCAGATGCGCAATCAAAATGCCTACAATTTCGCCTGGACGGCTCGAGTCGCTAAAATGCACCGTTTGGCCGCTATTTTGGATTGAAGTTTTTGGTGATGTTTTTCAGCAAAATGCTGACTACTTTCCTCCCAAAATGTGCTGCACTGAAACTTCAAGAGCTACGGCTTTCAAACTTTGCATACTTTGTGTCTATGCACCTTACTACACAGTAGCATCGTCAAATGTGCCTATGTTTATATGATGGCCGCCATATTGGACGCTACTTTTGCGCAAAAGTTGTCTTCAAAAACTTTCACGGGCTACTTTGCTATTTTGTGCCAAACGGAACTTACCACACACAACACTTTAAACGATTGTTCTGAAGTTGCCTTTGGTTGTTGAACATTTTCTGTTCTTGGTCCTATGTCAAAAGTCACGTGATGCGGCGGCCATATTGGATTGAAGATGTTTATCGGAAATTTGCAGATTTTGTGGGGTAGGCATTTTTCGCAAGCCATAACTCTGAATGTATGAACTGCAGAACGCTGTAAATGTGCAGATATACAACATATACCTCAAATATCAATGCCCATAAGCTATGTTGCGATATCTTGATTAGTTACGGATATCTAGATGTTTGCTTCTGTTGTTTATTTTGTACTAAAATGTATTTTCAAAAAATCGCAGCAACATTACTATGTCAACTGTGCAGCTAGCATCTGGCAGTACGTAGTAACTTGGTATGTTGAACATTTTTCGTTCTTGGGTTCATGTCAAAATGTGTATTGCTTGGCGGCCATATTGGATTTCGTCAGATTCTGAAGATACTACATTATAAACAGTATAGCTGCTCGAGTTCCGCACAGAAGGCAGTAAAACCTGGCAGTATGCATCAGCATAAGATGCTTAACATTTCGTGTTCTTACATGCATATACAAAATTGGATCGTTTGTCGGCCATATGGCATTGACAATTGCACAAATGCATTATGTGTCCTACAATCGAAATGCCTACCATTTCGCCCGGACGGCTCAAGTCGCTAAAATGCACCGTTTGGACACTTGAACACGACGATTCCAGAACACTAATTGTTTTGAACGTAGACCCAAGGACAACGGAGCTACGGCCTGTCAAAGAGCAAGCTATTGGGGTCAAGTGTTCCTGTCCTCGGAGCTCATGTTTTCCACCTTTAAACACCCGTAACTCGGACACCAACCATCCGATTTCCACCAAAATTGGGATACACATTTATGCCGCCGGTGTGAGTCGTGTGTACCAGTTGCAGCGACATAGCTTCAAAGACAACGGAGGGACAAATAATAGTCTATTTTCCTCACCACAGTTGCTAATCTCGGTTGGTTCTCATGGCCTAAAAGTCGGGCCGGGCCGGGCCAAGACGGGCCAAATATATAATTGGCTAATAAACCCATTAACGATCACCATGCCTACAATTAATTAATGCAACATACACGCATGGTAATAATGATCAATCAGAAGCCATAAACGCGTACCATAATAACTTTATTACGAGTAAATCGGCTAAAACTCAGGAAGACGAGAAGCCTGTGAACTGGCTGACCGAGGTTACGTCTAAAAGTCGAATCGTTAAACGAAACGAGGATTTAAAACGTATAAATACTTCAGTCAATTCCGATACACATTTCCATCGGTTTATTACATCTATATCCAATCACATACTACCCCATAAATTCATTATTCATCGTATTTAAAACATGCCCCTTTATATGATAGCTACGATCTCTCCCCACACTCTCAACATTATCTCGGCCACAATTGTTCGGTCCGCCTCGACTCGAGCTTTCAAAAGCACCTTAAACGTAACACATGTATCTTGATTTGTGTTTAATTCCATAGATTGGTATTATATCTACCTAAATATCAATGTGTGATGTTACAAAATGCAACATGTAAAGAAAACTGCTCCGTTAAAGTGAAGCCCTTTTCTCTCTCCATTCACAACATAGCCTCAATCAAAGTGTTAAGTCTCTGTTCAGCCCGTCTTGGCCCGTGCTGTCAAAACAAACTAAACCTCACACATGTATCTTGAAATGTGTTTCTATCCATAGATTATGTTAGATCTACCTAAATATCACTTCACAGAGTCTCAAAGCGTAGTATTTGAAGCAAAAACGTTGCTGAAAGTGAAGCTCTCTTTTCTACATATTCTCAACAAAGACACTGTATCACAAGCATTCGGTCTGCCGTGGCTCGGGCTTTCAAAACAACCTTAAACCCCACATATGTATCCTGATTTGTGTTTAATTCCATAGATCAGTATTATATCTACCTAAATATCAATGTGTGATGTTACAAAATGCCACATGTAAAGAAAACTGCTCGTTAAAGTGAAGCCATTTTCTCTCTCCATTCACAACATAGCCTCAATCAAAAGTGTTTAGTCTCTGTTCAGCCCGTCTTGGCCCGTGCTGTCAGAAACAAACTAAACCTCACACATGTATCTTTCAAATGTGTTTATATCCATAGATTAGTGTTATATCTACCTAAGTACGTCTTTATAGAGTCTCAAAGCGTAGTATTTGAAGCAAACACGTTGCTGAAAGTTGAAGCCCTAATTTCTATACATTCTCAACAACCACATAGTATAACATGCTTTCTGTCCTGCTTGGCCCGGGCTCTCAAAACAACTTAAACCCCACACATGTATCTTGATTTGTGTTTAATTTCATAGATTAGTATCATATCTACCTAATTATCAATGTCTGATGTTACAAAATGCCACCTGTAAAGAAAACTGCTCCGTTAAAGTGAAGCCCTTTTCTCTCTCCATTCATAACATAACCTCAATCAAAAGTGTTTAGTCTCTGTTCAGCCCGTCTTGGCCTGTGCTGTCAAAACAAACTAAACCTGACACATGTATCTTCAAATGTGTTTATATCCATAGATTAGTGTTAGATCTACCTAAATATCACTTCACAGAGTCTCAAAGCGTAGTATTTGAAGCAAAAACGTTGCTGAAAGTGAAGCTTATCTTTCTACATATTCTCAACAAAGATATAGTATCACAAGCGTTCGGTCAGCCTTGGCTCGGGCTTTCAAAAACACCTTAAACCCCACACATGTATCCTGATTTGTGTTTAATTCCATAGATTGGTATTATATCTACCTAAATATCAATGTGTGATGTTACAAAATGCCACATGTAAAGAAAACTGCTCCGTTAAAGTGAAGCCCTTTTCTCTCTCCATTCACAACATAGCCTCAATCAAAAGTGTTAGTCTCTGTTCAGCCCGTCTTGGCCCGTGCTGTCAAAAACAAACTAAACCTCACACATGTATTTTCAAATGTGTTTCTATCCATAGATTAGTGTTATATCTACCTAAGTACGTCTTTATAGAGTCTCAAAGCGTAGTATTTGAAGCAAACACGTTGCTTAAAGTGAAGCCCTAATTTCTATACATTCTCAACAACCACATAGTATAACATGCTTTCTGTCCTGCTTGGCCCGGGCTCTCAAAAACACCTTAAACCTCACACATGTATCCTGATTTGTGTTTAATTCCATAGATTAGTATCATATCTACCTAATTATCAATGTGTGATGTTACAAAATGCCACCTGTAAAGAAAACTGCTCCGTTAAGAGTGAAGCCCTTTTCTCTCTCCATTCTAGCAACATAGCCTCAATCAAAGTGTTTAGTCTCTGTTCAGCCCGGCTTGGCCCGTGCTGTCAAAAACAACTTAAAACCTCACACATGTATCTTGAAATGTATTTATATCCATAGATTAGTATTATATCTACCTACATATCACTTTACAGAGTCTCAAAGCGTAGTATTTGAAGCAAACACCTTGCTCAAAATGAAGCTGTCTTTTTCTATGCATTCTCAACAAAGACGCAGTATCACAAGCTTTCGGTCCGAATTGGCCCGGGCTCTCAAAAATAACCTTATACCTCACACATGTATGTTGAAATGTGTTTAAATCCATAGATTGGTGTTATATCTACCTAAATATCACTTTGTAATGTTATCAAATGCCACATGTAAAGATAACTGGTTCGTTAAAGTGAAGCCCTTTTCTCTCTCCATTCATAACATAGCCTCAATCAAAAGTGTTTAGTCTCTGTTCAGCCCGACTTGGCCCGTGCTGTCAAAAAAACACCGTAAACCTCACACATGTATTTTTAAATGTGTTTATATCCATAGATTAGTGTTAGATCTACCTAAATATCACTTCACAGAGTCTCAAAGCGTAGTATGTGAAGCAAAAACGTTGCTGAAAGTGAAGCTCTCTTTTCTACATATTCTCAACAAAGACACTGTATCACAAGCGTTCGGTCAGCCTTGGCTCGGGCTTTCAAAACACCTTAAACCCACACATGTATCCTGATTTGTGTTTTAATTCCATAGATTGGTATTATATCTACCTAAATATCAATGTGTGATGTTACAAAATGCCACATGTAAAGAAAACTGCTCCGTTAAAGTGAAGCCCTTTTCTCTCCATTCACAACATAGCCTCAATCAAAAGTGTTAAGTCTCTGTTTCAGCCCGTCTTGGCCCGTGCTGTCAAAACAAACTAAACCTCACACATGTATTTTCAAATGTGTTTCTATCCATAGATTAGTGTTATATCTACCTAAGTACGTCTTTATAGAGTCTCAAAGCGTAGTATTTGAAGCAAACACGTTGCTTAAAGTGAAGCCCTAATTTCTATACATTCTCAACAACCACATAGTATAACATGCTTTCTGTCCTGCTTGGCCCGGGCTCTCAAAAACACCTTAAACCTCACACATGTATCCTGATTTGTGTTTAATTTCATAGATTAGTATCATATCTACCTAATTATCAATGTGTGATGTTACAAAATGCCACCTGTAAAGAAAACTGCTCCGTTAAAGTGAAGCCCTTTTCTCTCTCCATTCATAACATAACCTCAATCAAAAGTGTTTAGTCTCTGTTCAGCCCGTCTTGGCCTGTGCTGTCAAAAACAAACTAAACCTGACACATGTATCTTCAAATGTGTTTCTATCCATAGATTAGTGTTAGATCTACCTAAATATCACTTCACAGAGTCTCAAAGCGTAGTATTTGAAGCAAAAACGTTGCTGAAAGTGAAGCTCTCTTTTCTACATATTCTCAACAAAGACACTGTATCACAAGCGTTCGGTCAGCCTTGGCTCGGGCTTTCAAAAACACCTTAAACCCCACACATGTATCCTGATTTGTGTTTAATTCCATAGATTGGTATTATATCTACCTAAATATCAATGTGTGATGTTACAAAATGCCACATGTAAAGAAAACTGCTCCGTTAAAGTGAAGCCCTTTTCTCTCTCCATTCACAACATAGCCTCAATCAAAAGTGTTTAGTCTCTGTTCAGCCCGTCTTGGCCCGTGCTGTCAAAAACAAACTAAACCTCACACATGTATTTTCAAATGTGTTTATATCCATAGATTAGTGTTAGATCTACCTAAATATCACTTCACAGAGTCTCAAAGCGTAGTATTTGAAGCAAACACGTTGCTTAAAGTGAAGCCCTAATTTCTATACATTCTCAACAACCACATAGTATAACATGCTTTCTTTACTGCGTGTGTTGGAGTAAACTGTAGTTATATTGCTTTGTGAATATTGTACATACGCATCAGTCACTTTACTCATTTGTTTTTAGCGGTATGTAAAATACAAAAACAATTAACTCCCTTGTATCTTCCGGAAGTACCTGTACATGTGTTTCCCATGCTCAGTTCAAATGTAACCGCCGATGTGCGAAGAAGGTATATTAAACTTTTAACCCCAACTTGGATGCCTTTGTCGTTCATGAGTGAGAAGCACGATGTCAACAGGTTATGGGCCCAGGCAACGGTTGATGTTCGACGGAGAGGAAGAGAAATATGAACTATGGGAGGTGAAATTCCTCGGACATATGCGTTTGCAGAAATTATACGACGTGATATTACCGACCGAAGAGTCGTCAGAGAGCCCCTCTGCTAGCAAAAATGCTGATGCTTTTGCTGAGTTGGTGCAATGCCTGGACGATAGAAGCTTAGCCCTCGTAATGAGGGATGCTAAGGATGATGGAAGAAGAGCACTGAAAATTTTACGAGAACATTATTTAGGGAGCGGAAAACCACGAGTCATCTCGTTATACACAGAACTCACATCGCTGAAGATGGGAACGGAGTGTACAACTGACTATGTAATCAAGGCGGAGACTGCCGCGAATTCTTTGAAAATGGCAGGTGAGACAATTAGCGATAGCCTCTTGATAGCAATGGTACTTAAAGGTTTACCTTCTTCATATAAAACCTTTGCTATAGTGGTAACACAAAAAGATAAGACCATGACTTTTTCGGAGTTTAAAACGGCTCTGCGAAGTTATGAAGAGACTGACAAAATACAATATACACGTAAAGGTGAAGACAGTATTATGACATTCAAGTGTTATTCATGTGGAAAGCCCGGACATAGAGCATCAGAGTGTAGAAGAAGGAATCAGCAACAGACACAAGGACCAAAGAAGTATTATCCAAATGGAAACAAGAAACAAGGCCGATGGTGTGACATATGCAAAAGTCCAACACATGACACAAGATTTTGCCGGAAGAGAGATACTGCCAAAAGTGTGAGTAATGAGAAAGAAAATTGTGAGCCAGAACATTCATATTTAGCATTCAAGGTTAGTGTTCAAGATGAAACTGGGGATCTTCTTAACAATCTTCTTGTGGACTGTGGAGCTACAACACATATCATAACTGACAAAGACAAGTTTGTTAATTTTGACGAGACTTTCCGCACATCTGAACACTACATCGAGTTTGCTGATGGAAGTAGAACTAACGGGATTGTCCAAGCTAAAGGTGAAGCATGTGTTTCTTTGTGTGATGTCGACGGTAAGCAACACAAAGTGATTCTGGAGGATGCGTTATATGTTCCATCGTTCAACCAAGACATTTTGTCTGTGCAGGCAGCTACAAACAAGGGAGCAACCATCAATTTTAATCCTGACAGAGCATGTTTGAAGGCTCCAGACGGTACTACCTTCAACATACTAAAACATGGTAAACTTTATTACTTGAACAACACTGTTTCATCTAAATGTGTTACTCATTCAGCCCAAGACTGGCATAAGATTCTTGGACATTGTAACATGAAGGATGTCATGAAACTAGAAGAGGCAGTAAATGGTATGAAGATTGCTGGTAAGGCACAGAATGATGTATGTGACACTTGTGCTAAGGGAAAGATGTTCCAGTGGATAGATAGGAAACCTGACAAACGAGCAACTAAGACACTTGAGATGGTTCATTGTGACTTAGCGGGACCCATTGAGCCATCAGCTCGTGGTGGTTTTAGATATGTTCTATCATTTGTTGATGATTACTCAAGTACTGTTACCTTGTATCTCCTGAAACAGAAAAGTGACACACCAGCAGCTACAGAAAAATTCTTAGCAGATATGGCACCATTTGGAAAAGTGGTCACCTTGAGGACTGACAACGGGACAGAATTCACCAGCGAGAAATTTAGGCACATTCTCATCAAGAACAAGATACGTCACCAGAGGTCAGCACCGTACTCACCCCATCAGAACGGAACAGTAGAAAGGGCATGGCGTTCCCTATTCGACATGGCGAGATGCCTCATCATTGAAGCCAAGTTACCCAAGACTCTGTGGTCATATGCTATCATGACTTCAGCGTACATTCGGAACCGGTGTTACAACAAGAGACTAAACAAGACACCATTTGAGGTTATGACAGGTCAGAAGCCAAATCTGTCAAATATGCATGTTTTCGGCACAGCTTGTTTTGCTTATGTTCAAGGGACGAAGAAACTGGACAATCGCAGCGAAAAAGGTGTTTTCGTTGGATATGATCGTGAAAGCCCAGCCTACCTGGTCTACTTCCCTCAACAGGATGAAGTCAGAAGAATAAGATGTGTGAAATTCACAGAAACATTTACAGAAACTGTTTATGAACCTGACTATGAGGAAGAACAGGAAATCTACAAGAGACCTGAGGCTGAAGAAACTAAAGAACAGGAGAAAGAAGAAACACAACATGAAGAGAACAAAGGTCCAATGACAGAAGGAAACCAAAAGCAACAAGAAGTCGAGCCAACGCGTAGATATCCCAAACGACAAACTACAAAACCCAAACGCATGGAGGACTATGTATGTGAATCAGACATATCTGAATCTGAGGATAGTGCAATGTACACTGTACACTACTGCTACAAAATGGCGAGCATTCCAACTACATATGATGAAGCAATGTCATCGCCTGACAAAGAGAATTGGTATCAAGCAATGGAGGAAGAAATGACAGCATTACGTGACAATGAGACATTCGAAATCACCAACCCACCAGCAGGTAAATCGACAGTGGGGGGGGAAGATGGGTATTTGACATAAAATCTGGTCACGGCGGTGAGAGATATAAAGCAAGGTATGTAGCCAAGGGATATTCACAAGTTCCAGGCATCGATTACCATGAGACTTTTGCTCCTACTGCCAAAATGACCTCAATTCGGACTCTATTACAGCTTGCGGTTCAGCGAGATATGGTAGTTCATCAGATGGACGTCAAGACAGCATACCTGAACGCGCCAATCGACTGTGAGATATATGTTCACCAACCAGAAGGATTTGAGGTTCAAGGTGAAAATGGTGAAAAGCTTGTGTGGAAATTGAAGAAATCATTGTATGGTCTGAAGCAGAGTGGTAGAAATTGGAATTCATTGCTTCATACATTTCTCATAGAAAATCTGCAGTTTGAACAGTCACTTGCAGATCCCTGTGTGTATTGTCAGAGTATGGATGGTTCTCCTGTGATTATGATAGTGTGGGTGGATGATATCATAGTTGCTGCTGAAAATGATACAAACCTTCAACATGTGAAAAATGTATTGTGTGAAAGATTCAATATGAAGGATCTAGGAAAACTGTCAAGTTTTCTTGGAATTGAATTCAGCTGGGAAGGAAACAGTGTGGAAATGAAGCAGACGAAACATATGGAGAAGATGCTGGAGAAATTCGGTATGAAGGACTGCAAACCAAAGGCCATTCCTTGTGAACAGGGTGTCGATAAATCAGGCGACGAGCTGACGACACAACTTGATGATCCGAGACTGTACCGGGAAATCGTAGGAAGTTTGATTTATATCATGACTTCGACAAGACCAGACCTATGTTATGTCGTAACTAAACTCTCTCAATATATGGCCAAGCCAACATCAACTCATCTTGGTATGGCTAAACAAGCATTGAAATACATCAGAGGCACCAGTGACAAAGGTTTGAAATATTTTAAATCATCTCTTCCACTTGAACTTGTGGGATATTCAGATGCAGACTGGGGATCATCACCTGATAGGAAAAGCATTACTGGTTATGCATACCGGTTGAGTGATAATGGAGCTCTGATTTCATGGAGAAGTAAGAAACAACCAACTGTGGCGCTGTCAACCTGTGAGGCCGAATATATGGCCATGGCAGCCTCAGTACAGGAGGGTAAATTTCTCCGACAATTGTGGAAAGACATGAGTGGAGACTGTGACTCATTTACTGTAATGGTCGATAATCAGGGCGCAATTGCATTAGCGAGAAACCCTGTGACCCAGCAGAGGTCCAAGCATATAGACATTAAATACCATTTCATTAGATCTGAAGTCCAGAGCGGTATGGTAGAACTTGCATACATTGCGTCAGAACTGAATGTGGCTGATGTCTTCACCAAGCCGGTGTCATCAATCAGACTGAGAAGACTTGTCAAACTCAGTAACCAGTAAGACATTGATCATGTGTATATAGTACATAACTACAGTTCAAGTGGGGGTGTTGGAGTAAACTGTAGTTATATTGCTTTGTGAATATTGTACATACGCATCAGTCACTTTACTCATTTGTTTTTAGCGGTATGTAAAATACAAAAACAATTAACTCCCTTGTATCTTCCGGAAGTACCTGTACATGTGTTTCCCATGCTCAGTTCAAATGTAACCGCCGATGTGCGAAGAAGGTATATTAAACTTTTAACCCCAACTTGGATGCCTTTGTCGTTCATGAGTGAGAAGCACGGTGCTGTCAAAACAACTTAAAACCTCACACATGTATCTTGAAATGTATTTATATCCATAGATTAGTATTATATCTACCTACATATCACTTTACAGAGTCTCAAAGCGTAGTATTTGAAGCAAACACCTTGCTCAAAATGAAGCTGTCTTTTCTATGCATTCTCAACAAAGACGCAGTATCACAAGCTTTCGGTCCGAATTGGCCCGGGCTCTCAAAAATAACCTTATACCTCACACATGTATGTTGAAATGTGTTTAAATCCATAGATTGGTGTTATATCTACCTAAATATCACTTTGTAATGTTATCGAATGCAACATGTAAAGATAACTGGTTCGTTAAAGTGAAGCCCTTTTCTCTCTCCATTCATAACATAGCCTCAATCAAAAGTGTTTAGTCTCTGTTCAGCCCGACTTGGCCCGTGCTGTCAAAAAAACACCGTAAACCTCACACATGTATTTTTAAATGTGTTTATATCCATAGATTAGTGTTAGATCTACCTAAATATCACTTCACAGAGTCTCAAAGCGTAGTATGTGAAGCAAAAACGTTGCTGAAAGTGAAGCTCTCTTTTCTACATATTCTCAACAAAGACACTGTATCACAAGCGTTCGGTCAGCCTTGGCTCGGGCTTTCAAAAACACCTTAAACCCCACACATGTATCCTGATTTGTGTTTAATTCCATAGATTGGTATTATATCTACCTAAATATCAATGTGTGATGTTACAAAATGCCACATGTAAAGAAAACTGCTCCGTTAAAGTGAAGCCCTTTTCTCTCTCCATTCACAACATAGCCTCAATCAAAAGTGTTAAGTCTCTGTTCAGCCCGTCTTGGCCCGTGCTGTCAAAAACAAACTAAACCTGACACATGTATCTTCAAATGTGTTTCTATCCATAGATTAGTGTTAGATCTACCTAAATATCACTTCACAGAGTCTCAAAGCGTAGTATGTGAAGCAAAAACGTTGCTGAAAGTGAAGCTCTCTTTTCTACATATTCTCAACAAAGACACTGTATCACAAGCGTTCGGTCTGCCTTGGCTCGGGCTTTCAAAAACACCTTAAACCCCACACATATATCCTGATTTGTGTTTAATTCCATAGATTGGTATTATATCTACCTAAATATCAATGTGTGATGTTACAAAATGCCACATGTAAAGAAAACTGCTCCGTTAAAGTGAAGCCCTTTTCTCTCTCCATTCACAACATAGCCTCAATCAAAAGTGTTTAGTCTCTGTTCAGCCCGTCTTGGCCCGTGCTGTCAAAAACAAACTAAACCTCACACATGTATTTTCAAATGTGTTTCTATCCATAGATTAGTGTTATATCTACCTAAGTACGTCTTTATAGAGTCTCAAAGCGTAGTATTTGAAGCAAACACGTTGCTTAAAGTGAAGCCCTAATTTCTATACATTCTCAACAACCACATAGTATAACATGCTTTCTGTCCTGCTTGGCCCGGTCTCTCAAAAACACCTTAAACCTCACACATGTATCCTGATTTGTGTTTAATTTCATAGATTAGTATCATATCTACCTAATTATCAATGTGTGATGTTACAAAATGCCACCTGTAAAGAAAACTGCTCCGTTAAAGTGAAGCCCTTTTCTCTCTCCATTCATAACATAACCTCAATCAAAAGTGTTTAGTCTCTGTTCAGCCCGGCTTGGCCCGTGCTGTCAAAAACAACTTAAAACCTCACACATGTATCTTGAAATGTATTTATATCCATAGATTAGTATTATATCTACCTACATATCACTTTACAGAGTCTCAAAGCGTAGTATTTGAAGCAAACACCTTGCTCAAAATGAAGCTGTCTTTTCTATGCATTCTCAACAAAGACGCAGTATCACAAGCTTTCGGTCCGAATTGGCCCGGGCTCTCAAACGCACCTTATACCTCACACATGTATGTTGAAATGTGTTTAAATCCATAGATTGGTATTATATCTACCTAAATATCACTTTGTAATGTTATCGAATGCAACATGTAAAGATAACTGGTTCGTTAAAGTGAAGCCCTTTTCTCTCTCCATTCATAACATAGCCTCAATCAAAAGTGTTTAGTCTCTGTTCAGCCCGACTTGGCCCGTGCTGTCAAAAAAACACCGTAAACCTCACACATGTATTTTTAAATGTGTTTATATCCATAGATTAGTGTTAGATCTACCTAAATATCACTTCACAGAGTCTCAAAGCGTAGTATGTGAAGCAAAAACGTTGCTGAAAGTGAAGCTCTCTTTTCTACATATTCTCAACAAAACACTGTATCACAAGCGTTCGGTCAGCCTTGGCTCGGGCTTTCAAAAACACCTTAAACCCCACACATGTATCCTGATTTGTGTTTAATTCCATAGATTGGTATTATATCTACCTAAATATCAATGTGTGATGTTACAAAATGCCACATGTAAAGAAAACTGCTCCGTTAAAGTGAAGCCCTTTTCTCTCTCCATTCACAACATAGCCTCAATCAAAAGTGTTAAGTCTCTGTTCAGCCCGTCTTGGCCCGTGCTGTCAAAAACAAACTAAACCTCACACATGTATCTTCAAATGTGTTTCTATCCATAGATTAGTGTTAGATCTACCTAAATATCACTTCACAGAGTCTCAAAGCGTAGTATGTGAAGCAAAAACGTTGCTGAAAGTGAAGCTCTCTTTTCTACATATTCTCAACAAAGACACTGTATCACAAGCGTTCGGTCTGCCTTGGCTCGGGCTTTCAAAAACACCTTAAACCCCACACATATATTTTGATTTGTGTTTAATTCCATAGATTGGTATTATATCTACCTAAATATCAATGTGTGATGTTACAAAATGCCACATGTAAAGAAAACTGCTCCGTTAAAGTGAAGCCCTTTTCTCTCTCCATTCACAACATAGCCTCAATCAAAAGTGTTTAGTCTCTGTTCAGCCCGTCTTGGCCCGTGCTGTCAAAAACAAACTAAACCTCACACATGTATTTTCAAATGTGTTTCTATCCATAGATTAGTGTTATATCTACCTAAGTACGTCTTTATAGAGTCTCAAAGCGTAGTATTTGAAGCAAACACGTTGCTTAAAGTGAAGCCCTAATTTCTATACATTCTCAACAACCACATAGTATAACATACTTTCGGTCCGGCTTGGCCCGGGCTCTCAAAAACACCTTAAACCTCACACATGTATCCTGATTTGTGTTTAATTCCATAGATTAGTATCATATCTACCTAATTATCAATGTGTGATGTTACAAAATGCCACCTGTAAAGAAAACTGCTCCGTTAAAGTGAAGCCCTTTTCTCTCTCCATTCACAACATAGCCTCAATCAAAAGTGTTACGTCTCTGTTCAGCCCGTCTTGGCCCGCGCTGTCAAAAACAAACTAAACCTCACACATGTATCTTCAAATATGTTTCTATCCATAGATTAGTAATATATCTACCCAGAAACGTCTTAAAAGAGTCTCAAAGCGTAGTACTTGAAGCAAACACGTTGCTTAAAGTGAAGCCCTAATTTCTATACATTCTCAACAACCACATAGTATCACAGTCATGCTTTCAGTCCGGCTTAGCTCGGGCTCTCAAAAACAACCTTAACCCCACACATGTCTCCTGATTTGTGTTTAAATCCATAGATTAGTATTATATCTACCTAAATATCAATGTGTGATGTTACAAAATGCCACATGTAAAGAAAACTGCTCCGTTAAAGTGAAGCCCTTTTCTCTCTCCATTCACAACATAGCCTCAATCAAAAGTGTTTAGTCTCTGTTCAGCCCGACTTGGTCCGTGCTGTCTGAAACAGCTTAAACCTCACACATGTATCCTGATTTCTGTCTATATCTCTAGAATAGAGTTATGTCTACCTAAGTACGTCTTTATAGAGTCTCAAAGCGTAGTTTGGAAAGCAAACACGTTGCTTAAAGTGAAGCCCTAATTTCTATACTGACTGACTGACTGACTGAGTTTAGTTTTACGCCGCTTTTAGCAATATTCCAGCAATTTCACGGCGGGGGACACCAGAAATGGGCTTAACACATTGTGCCCATGTGGGGAATCGAACCCGGGTCTTCGGCGTGACGAGCCAACGCTTTAACCACAAGGCTACCCCACCACCCCCCTAATTTCTATACATTCTCAACAACCACACAGTATCACAGTCATGTTTTCGGTCCGGCTTGGCTCGGGCTCTCAAAAACAACCTTAAACCCACACATATATCCTGATTTGTGTGTAATTCCATAGATTAGTATTATATGTACCTAAATATCACTGTGTGATGTTACAAAATGCCACATGTAAAGATAACTGGTTCGTTAAAGTGAAGCCCTTTTCTCTCTCCATTCACAACATAGCCTCAATTAAAAGTGTTTAGTCTCTGTTCAGCCCGTCTTGGCCCGTGCTGTCAAAAACAAACTAAACCTCACACATGTATCTTGAAATGTGTTTATATCCATAGATTAGTGTTATATCTACCTAAGCACGTCTTTATAGAGTCTCAAAGCGTAGTATTTGAAGCAAACACGTTGCTTAATGTGAAGCCCTAATTTCTATACATTCTCAACAACCACATAGTATAACATGCTTTCTGTCCGGCTTGGCCCGGGCTCTCAAAAACACCTTAAACCTCACACATGTATTTTGATTTGTGTTTAATTCCATAGATTAGTATTATATCTACCTAATTATCACTGTGTGATGTTACAAAATGCCACCTGTAAAGAAACCTGCTCCGTTAAAGTGAAGCCCTTTTCTCTCTCCATTCACAACATAGCCTCAATCAAAAGTGTTTAGTCGCTGTTCAGCCCGTCTTGGCCCGTGCTGTCAAAAACAAACTAAACCTCACACATGTATCTTGAAATGTGTTTATATCCATAGATTAGTGTTATATCTACCTAAGTACGTCTTTATAGAGTCTCAAAGCGTAGTATTTGAAGCAAACACGTTGCTTAAAGTGAAGCCCTAATTTCTATACATTCTCAACAACCACATAGTATAACATGCTTTCTGTCCGGCTTGGCCCGGGCTCTCAAAAACACATTAAACCTCACACATGTATCCTGATTTGTGTTTATGTCCATAGATTTGTATTATATCTACCTAAAAACGTCTTTATAGAGTCTCAAAGCGTTGTATTTGAAGCAAACACGTTGCTTAAAAGTGAAGCCCTAATTTCTATACATTCTCAACAAAGACACAGTTTCACAAGCGTTCGGTCCGGCTTGGCCCGGGCGCTCAACGCACCTTAAACCTCACAGATGTGTCTTGAAACGTGTTTAAATCCATAGATTGGTATTATATCTACCTAAATACCTCTTTATTGAGGCTCAAAGCTTTGTACATGTATTTGAATCTAACACGTTGCTTAAAGTGAAGCCCAGTGTTCAATCTGGCTCTGTGCGGGCTAATGAAATTAATACACCTGTTAATTACACCTGTATCCAGCTTGTTTAATTGCCCCTTGACTAATTGCAATCAGCTAGGTGTTGTGATTCAATTAACATACTCCATTGTTGCCCTTAATTACCGTTCAGGGGCCTTCAGTGTTATTGATTATTACTCCACCGTTTCTTCATAACGTTTATCACAGAGGGCCATGTAATCACTGACTAAATTAGAAATGCTAAAAATGAGACATTGGTTCTATTATATATATATAAGTATTTATGCTTCCACTCGTGTTATGTTCCAGAGTATAACATTAATGAATACTAGTACCGATACAGATGGCAGGCTGAAGCTATTCGTGATATGATTTACACATATAAGTAACTTAATAAATATCAGAAGATATTATACCCAATTATATGACATGAAATGCTTGAAAGAGGTGGGGTTTTTTTTAGTGGTTTCAGAATACAGGATGTTCTCCGTACAGTTTCCACAGTATAAACATCAATTCATACTAGTACAGATATAGATAGCCGGCTGAAGCTATTCATGATATCAGTAATTTAATAAATATCAGAAGGTATCAGCTAAAATGACTTGCCGTATGAGATGTTATGGTTATATAATTTGAACATACGAAAGTATGAAAACACATCCACGGCAATGACACTGTCTTGCCCAGCTCAGGCCCGGGAGAACATTGTTTTCACTGTGAGAGCTTTGCCAAAGGTTACTCGGTGATGCCGTTTCCTGATGTTGTGAACTTCAAGCGTTTCAGATAATCCTGTTTTCCTGAACACGCATACAGACAATAGAAGTATTAGAGAGAGCAGTGGGAGAAGTATGTTTTCATTAAATCCACAGTGTCTCGCCTAGCTTTCTCCAAATGCATCCATATAAAACTGGCCGAGCTGGGCAGTAGCAGCCTATATTCAAATCATCTGATCTGAAAATGTCTGCATTACTTGTTGGCGACTCGTTGCTGAAGCATGTTGGACGTTATATGCAGAAAGAAGGGATCGTGACAAGGTCTCTGTCCGGAGCCAAGGTGGCTGACATTCCCGATCTCTTGTGGGACATGGAGAACTTTAAGGTAGGAAACAGTTGAAGAATGTCGGATTGTGCACAGAATGAGGATTATTTCACGCGCGTAGTCATAATATACCCATCATTGTGGATATCGGATGCTAAAAGCGTATCTTATGTTTTGACCGCCCAAATCGAGTCATTTCTGAAGTGAGTTTTACTTCAACATTGTTTCCAGTTCATCATCGTCCACGTTGGGATCAACGACCTGGCGTACATGCCTAGGACGCCTGGGCAGGTCTTTGACAACTTCGCGAAACTGGTTGAAATTATAAGGAAGCAGAACCCATCTTATTTTATGCACCCGTTTAAAAACTTGTCAAGCTCAATCTGACATTTGAATACATGTTACGTTTTTATGGATAACAACTTCTTTTAATCTGACATTTACTTATATGAGGTCAAACGTCCAAGGCAGTGTCCGACTACAGATTGTTTAGATAAATTCCATTTTTCAGATTTCAGCGGGTGGGCAAAATATCTGGTGGATGCACATAATGTTTTGTATGCTATGTTACACAGAGCTGTGATACTCCTTTCCGGTGTCACCCCAAGATACCGGAATAGATGGCGACAAGGCCGTGGAAATCAGGATTCCCTCAACGAGAAGGCTTACACCCTCAACGAGAAAGTGAAACACTTTTGTGGTGAGAATGGATTGACCTATGTCGGCCACCCTAACTTCATGTCTTCCGGGGGAGTAAGGCAGGAGTTCATTGCCTGCGATGGGCTTCACCTGAGACCAGCAGGACAGAAGCAGCTGGCTTCAGATATTATCTGTGCTCTTTCGGCGGTATGTTATTCAGATAGGGATTATTGTTTGCATTCATCAAATACTTACTATATTAAAGTGCCATAAGGCCAAGTCTCCGGTTTGATGCACAACCTTCATTTACCGTGTACTTGCTTTCAGTACAGATGTGTATTTAAATTTCTGCTCAGTTTTCAGACAAATGGTAACAGCCAAAAGGCATCAATGATAATACTGTGTTGTGTTGTTTCGGCTGTCACCCGTTTCCTGTATTTAATCTATGGAATTAAACACAAATCAGGATGCATGTGTGGGGTTTAAGGTGTTTTTGAGAGCCCGGGCCAACCGGACTGAACGCTGTGATACAGTGTCTTTGTTGAGAATATGTAGAAAAGAGAGCTTCACTTTCAGCAACGTTTTTGCTTCACATACTACGCTTTGAGACTCTGTGAAGTGATATTTAGGTAGATCTAACACTAATCTATGGATATAAACACATTTCAAAATACATGGGTGAGGTTTAAGCTGTTTCTGACAGCCCGGACCAAGTCGGGCTGAACAGCGACTTAACACTTTTGATTGAGGCTATGTTGTGTTTGGGGAGAGAAAAGGGCTTCGCTTTAACGGAGCAGTTTTCTTTACATGTGGCATTTTGTAACATCACACATTGATATTTAGGTAGATATAATACTAATCTATGGAATTAAACACAAAATCAGGATATATGTGTGGGGTTAAGGTTGTTTTTGAGAGCCCGAGCCAAGCCGGACAGAAACCATGACTGTGATACTGTGTGGTTGTTGAGAATGTATAGAAAATAGGGCTTCACTTTAAGCAACGTGTTTGCTTCAAATACTACGCTTTGAGACTCTATAAAGACGTACTTAGCTAGATATAACACTAATCTATGGATATAAACACATTTCAAGATACATGTGTGAGGTTTAGTTTGTTTTTGACAGCGCGGGCCAAGTCGGGCTGAACAGAGACTAAACACTTTTGATTGAGGCTATGTTGTGAATGGAGAGAGAAAACGGCTTCACTTTAACGGAGCAGTTTTCTTTACATGTGGCATTTTGTAACATCACACATTGATACTTAGAGAGATATAATACCAATCTAGGGAATTAAACACAAATCAGGAGACATGTGTGGGGTTTAAGGTGTTATTGAAAGCCCGAGCCAAGGCTGACCGAACGCTTGTGATACAGTGTCTTTGTTGAGAATATGTAGAAAAGAGAGCTTCACTTTCAGCAACGTTTTTGCTTCACATACTACGCTTTGAGACTCTGTGAAGTGATATTTAGGTAGATCTAACACTAATCTATGGATATAAACACATTTCAAAATACATGTGTGAGGTTTAAGCTGTTTCAGATAGCCCGGACCAAGTCGGGCCGAACAGCGACTTAACACATTTGATTGAGGCTATGTTGTGTTTGGGGAGAGAAAAGGGCTTCACTTTAACGGAGCAGGTTTCTTTACATGTGGCATTTTGTAACATCACACAGTGATATTTAGGTACATATAATACTAATCTATGGAATTAAACACAAATCAGGACATATGTGTGGGGTTAAGGTTGTTTTTGAGAGCCTGAGCCAAGCCGGACCGAAAGCATGACTGTGATACTGTGTGGTTGTTGAGAATGTATAGAAAATAGGGCTTCACTTTAAGCAACGTGTTTGCTTCAAACTACGCTTTGAGACTCTATAAAGACGTACTTAGGTAGACATAACTCTATTCTAGAGATATAGACAGAAATCAGGATACATGTGTGAGGTTGAAGGTGTTTTTGACAACACGGGCCAAGTCGGGCTGAACAGCGACTAAACACTTTTGATTGAGGCTATGTTGTGAATGGAGAGAGAAAAGGGCTTCACTTTAACGGAGCAGGTTTCTTTAGAGGTGGCATTTTGTAACGACACACATTGATATTTAGGTAGATAAAATACTAATCTATGGAATTAAACACAAATCAGGATACATGTGTGAGGTGAAAGTTGTTTTTGAAAGCCCGAGCCAAGGCTGACCGAACGCTTGTGATACAGTGTCTTTGTTGAGAATATGTAGAAAAGAGAGCTTCACTTTCAGCAACGTTTTTGCTTCAAATACTACGCTTTGAGACTCTGTAAAGTGGTATGTAGGTACATATATTACTGATCTATGGATATAAACACATTTGAAGATACACGTGTGAGGTTTAGGTTGTTTTTGACAACACGGGCCAAGTCGGGCTGAACAGAGACTAAACACTTTTGATTGAGGCTATGTTGTGAATGGAGAGAGAAAAGGGCTTCACTTTAACGGAGCAGTTTTCTTTACAGGTGGCATTTTGTAACGACAAACATTGCTATTTAGGTAGATATAATACTAATCTATGGAATTAAACACAAATCAGGATACATGTGTGAGGTTAAAGGTGTTTTTGAGAGCCCGGGCCAAGCCGAACCGAAAGCATGTTATACTATGTGGTTGTTGAGAATGTACAGAAATTAGGGCTTCATTTTAAGCAACATGTTTGCTTCAAATACAACGCTTTGAGACTTTATAAAGACGTATTTGGATAGATATAACTCTATTCTTTAGATATAGACACAAATCAGTATACATGTGTGAGGTTTAAGCTGTTTCTGGCAGCCCGGACCAAGTCGGGCCGAACAGCGACTTAACACTTTTGATTGAGGCTATGTTGTGTTTGGGAGAGAAAGGGCTTCACTTTACCGAACCAGTTATATTTACATGTGGCATTTTGTAACATCACACATTGATATTTAGGTAGATATAATACTAATCTATGGATTTAAACACAAATCAGGAGACATGTGTGGGGTGAAAGTTGTTTTTGAAGCCCGAGCCAAGGCTGACCGAACGCTTGTGATACAGTGTCTTTGTTGAGAATATGTAGAAAAGAGAGCTTCACTTTCAGCAACGTTTTTGCTTCAAATACTACGCTTTGAGACTCTGTAAAGTGGTATGTAGGTACATATATTACTAATCTATGGATATAAACACATTTCAAGATACACGTGTGAGGTTTAGGTTGTTTTTGACAGCACGGGCCAAGTCGGGCCGAACAGAGACTAAACACTTTTGATTGCGGATTTTGTTTTCCGAGGACTTTTTTCCCCTAAATTGTTAGGAATGGAGAGAGAAAGGGGCTTCACTTTTACTTTACTTGATGAAGTGGTATTTAGGTAGATATAATACCATTTTGTGTTTCATGTGTATTAGTAAATATAAGCATATGCATACGCGCTGGCTATCTGATTTGGACTGGTATTGTTTACAATGAAAACACATAAGAATTTTTGTGTTTGTGAATGCATACTTTGTTTGATCCTTAATAACATATAACAAAATTTTGTGATTTCAAATATTTCTTTTAATATACATAATCATGTCATATTTGCCCATTGACACTCGCCGATATCCACGTCTCTTTAAAGGTCACATAAACCCTAGGGGGGTAAAAATACATCAATCACTAACTGGCATCGTTATAAATGAAACCCCGTCATTAAAACTACTCATTTCGACCTTTAATTGACTTAAATCGACCTTTTTGACAACAGTGCACAATTCTCACCCGCGAACGAAATTTCAACCAATCAGAGCGGCGCGCGTCTGTGACGTCATATGAGGAATAGCTTTGCGGGCCGATGCAGAATTCATCTACATTTTAGGGGTTAAATGATCTTGTTTACAGGCTTGTATAAACCTGAAATCGTGACAATTGTTGTGGAAAATAAAAGCTATATGTTCTCACAATCTACTGTCATTTAATTTTGTCTCCTGCTTTGCCTAGTTTCCGAGTTACAACTTGTTTTCGTAGACGATTCTGTCAAAATCGATTGGTGTCGTTAGGCCCTATTTGTATAATGACTGATCTAAATTGATCCCATTTCTGTATTTTTTTTACCTCGATATTTAATCATGTCATGTAAAAATCTGTTTGTATTCTCAAAACAGTGTCGGCCCATACGTTTTCACATGCAATACAGTAATTAATACTCCCTTGTTGTAACCCGTGTTAGGTGGTATAAACCTACACATGTTATTTGTCATCATTCACTTGATGGTCAGTTAATGAATTTATAACAGGTATAATTAGTGGTAACACACTTAGATTACCCGACAAAGGTTCCCATTTGGCATTTCTTGTGTCTGGAGTAAATATTCAACATTATAAACATCGATCAAAGGATTAACCGATAACACGCTGATTGATTAATTACTTTTATCTTACACAGCGGAATTGTCAAAAGGTAGTGTTTATGTATGTAGATTTACTAATCTATACTGAATACACTCTGTCGTGTCGGTGTCTGCGTAAAACAACGTCCTTCTTTCAAAGGACTAACCGGCAATACATTGATTGATTGCCCATTATTGGCTAACTAAATTACTGTTTTTAAAGAAAGGCGGACATTATGCAATTAGTTGCCAGGTGTGCTATCTTGGGTGACCAATGAGACTATACACCAATACCTGAAAAGATTTATCACTTTTTCGTATATTAAACTGTTAAAAGACACATCATTTGGAACAGTTTTGTGGATATTGATGGATACATTCCTCGAACAAGGTAATGGCCTGATATTGTTCCTATAACTTTAATCTGTTTTAATTTTAATATTTGCATTTTGATTTTATTCATTTGTCGTAGCATTCAACAGAATCATTGTGTAATGAGTCAGACAACATGCACTAGGGTGTGTGTGCGAATTATGATTCACATTGGCAAACTATAAAATGTCTAGATATTACAGTTCTGTTATAAATTCACTATAAGTATCAGCAGATCGTCTGCTTTTTATTATTTTATTTAGTTTCAAAATGGATACAAGTATGATAATAAACTAATTAGGATTATAAGACCAAATATAAAGACGCACATTGACTAGTATCTACATACTGGTGAGTGGACATTAACCATGGGAATGTAGCAAGAAATTTATCGCGCAGTATTGTGACTTCGACCCCCACCTCGCTTCCGTGGAAGAAATCGTTATGTTATAAGTTGTGTCATGCAAAATCCGTTTGGTTATGATTCCAATACATATTTAACTACGAGTAGAAAGTAGTCTTGATTATCTAACTTGATGAAAACAAACTATAATCTCATTAATTCTAACAGATTTGTTTATTTTTAAAAAATGGCGGCGCCCTGTCGGGAACATCCGCCAGTCTGAGGATAAATGGTATTTAGGTTTGTTTTCACCGAGTTACAAAATCAAAACTACTTTCTACTGGTAGTAAAATATGTATTTTATTGATGGCCAATAGGATTTTGCATGACATAGCGTATAACATAACAATTTCTCTCGTGGCAGCGAGGTGGGTGTCAATATAATACTACTTACAATATTATTGTTACTTCGACCACAACCTCACTTCCGAGGAAGAAATCGTTATGTTACAAGTTGTGTCATAGAAAATCTTTATGGTCATCAATCATATGCATATTTTACAACAACTAGTAAGTAGTTTTGATTCTATAACTTCAGTGAAGCGATCTGAACACAAGTAAGATATCGTTTCAGGCTTCCACAACGCTCGCTTCGCACTCACAAACATAACCGATTTAGCACGAACTGCGGGGTCCTGTGGAAATCTGTACATGGGGACACCATCGCCCGACCCCTAGGAGCAATTGACGACAAAGCAACGATTCGGCATGTCATCGTTGATGCCGAGAAATCATCAAAATGATGAGCGTGCTACACATTTTCTATACAACTAACTGAAAATCGTTCCTCATATGACGTCACTGCAGTGCTCTGGCGACAGAGTTACGTAACCTGTCTGTGGTTTCGTTGGCGGGCGAGAGGGAAGCAGGCGACTTTTTGGCCACTTTTAATCGCTCGGTATTAATTAACCACAAGTTTTTAAAGAATAAATTTGGTGTTCCGCATAAGACTAACCACAAATCTTTCATATGTAATGGTTAAAAGAGTAACAAAAAACAAAGTTTAGTGGTTCTTTAACATAAACATCCTGTGCTCATTCAGCATGAGACAATAAAGGTTAATTAGGGAACCCCAATATCTTAATTAAGGAAAGAAAAGCAGTCAAAACACTGTCACTTCCTGCCCAGGACCCCAGGATGTCACTCGCTAAGAGAAGTAAGCAACCTTCCCTCATATCAAGGAAAACACATAACAACAAGACGGTGTCTTTTCTACAGGAATCTCGGTATGTGGTCATTGTTGTTGTGTGGGTTTTTTCACCATTAACTATATATTTTCAATCAAACTATGCATTTGTGAAGGCAGGAAAAGTATCGACCTAAATGTGCAGGTTTCGTTTTAATATTCTGCAATCCATTTTTAGTATTACCCGGTGGCCCGGCCCGGCCCGACTTTTCTTGGCCCGACTTTTAGGCCATCCCATATTACAGGAATATCACAAGAGCGGACGCCAGACATGGGCGTCACACATTGTACCCATGTGGGGAATCGAACCCGGGTCTTCCGCGTAACGAGCGAACGTTACCCCGGCGCCCCGTGAAGTCTATGGAAGACATACATGAAGTTGGAAAGACATGAATATACATGGATATTAGATCCATCCATATTTCTATCAGTCTTTCATGGAAACTTAAAAATATTCTTGCCTTTCACAAGGCGAATAAGGCGAATGTGATTTTTCAAGAATTAGATAGATGGTATCTAAACATACGTTGGTTTTATTGATATATATCACCGAATTTGAGATATCAGTAAATGAATATACATATGTAAAAACATCAGAGAATATGTGGTAAATAGTAAAATGTCAAGGAAAACAGGGGTAGCCTTTTAAAAAAACAATGGAATGAAAGATTCGTAGACAAAAAAGCAGTCACATAAAAGAAAACGATTGAGGTACAAATGTTCGCTTAGGAGTTCTGAATTCTATTTATGATTCACATAAATCATTATTCTAATCGATAGGTTAACATTGCTTGGTATTGTTAGGCCACGAAAACCTTGCAATTATGGCGAGTTTTAGCTGTTATTAACTTTTGTCAGACTCAAAATGGTCTTACCTAAGAACAAAACAATTTTCATGATGCCAAATATTAAATGCCATAAAATGATAACAATACTCCTCCTTTGTGAGTATGCTTATCCTGTTCTTCGGTCACTTAAACATCCACGTTGAAAACTGACGACATGTATCGACCTGTTTTAGTTCAGCATAGTAAACGCTGTAAGTAAAACGAACCAATCAGCTTCCAGAATCCAGATTATAGCGCGAAGTCAACTTTGACCTCAGGTGACCCCGTACGCATGGGTCAGCTGTAGCCAATCAAAATGTCCGATTTGTGTAGTAACCTACAATTTCGCGGGTAATCTTTCATGGATGAAGTTTGTGATGTGCCGAATCATTGTAAACATTTCGGACTAATCGATGATCACATACACCAAATCAAACCTTATATGATTGATTGTGGAACGGTTAATCGATATGGCGACTGAATTAGAAGAGAGAGACGCCAGTTCGCAGGATTCAGGGTAGGTTATCCCAGTCGAGCACTGTTGATTTGCTCGCACAACTTGTCGATGTGTGACCTGCCCACTTTCGACCTGTCGTTTTCACAACCGGTCGTCAAAGTTGTAATTAACTGGTATTGAACCGAATGTGTACGTAATATTTTCATTATCTTTACTTTAATAGGTAGGCCGATCGCGATCTTATACCCTCCGTTTTATTGGATTTGTGAGAACTGTACTGGGGTGAACTAAATATTTTGCTTGCATCATATTACAAAGTAACCGCGTCGGGCAGAGGAAACCCTTCATTCTGATATGTTTTATTTTATATGAATAGGCAATATTTCAATACATAAATTTCAATCGTATATGTTTCTGATCTCAATTTAAGGATTACAAAATAACCCGGTGAACGAGTGAGCTCTTTCGCTTCCTAGTAAATAGAGTTACTTCCCTTGTTTGTTTTGACAAATTTTCACCGATCTCTTTGTAAAAATTATTTCAACTTGGAAGAGAACAGTCAATCCATGTTTAGATCTTAACGCTGACGGTAAGACATTTTGTTAGTATTCACCAGGTTACGTTTGATTTATTCTAGCTTAGAGTTAAAGCAAGACAGTGGGCACATGCACACTGCCACCGATTACAGGCAGAACACCAATAAGCTGTGTGAATGACTGAAGTTAAGAAATCTTTCTAAGTTTGAAGTTTAGAAGGACAGACACAGGAAAAACCTGACTTTTGTATATTATAAGGTTTGTTTTACACAGTTAATCAGAAATGCCCCAAATGCTCCATGTTCAGTCAGTATTAACAAGAATTTTGAAGTCCACAAATTGATCAGCAATCAGATGAGTCAGAGAGTGGTGATCAACTGTGCCATGTATGCGTTTACCAAGAGAAGATCGTCTCAGATTCTTCATCCATGGGACTGAATTGTGATGATTTTAAGCCATGGCTCCTTTGTATTTGGACCTGTGAAGTTCTGAGATACAATTGGTCTCCACTAACCCATGCTTGTTGTAAGAGGCGACTGGGTGATCAGACTCGATGACTTGGGTGATACATGTCATCGTATCCTAATTTGCATGGATCAATGCTCATGATGTTGATCACTGGATTGTATCGTCCAGACTAAATTACTGGTTAGTCAACACTGTTCTTCAAGATGTAGACTCAAATTTCAAACACCCTGAAATTATTACACAAAAGTCAAATTTATCAGTGCACAGAGTTTTACTAGACACAAGTTGCTGGACAACACTTTGTGGTTTGGGATAGTTGTTTTTGCCTTTGTATATTTAAGCACAAGTTGTCAGTCTTGTTAGGTATGGATAGTTTTCACTGAGTATTCAGTATGTCAGTGCAACGTATATCACTTGATATATGTCAGTTATACACATTTGTCCTTGGTTTAAAAACATTATTGGAAATACATGTGACTATTCAAGTCATCATGATTTTAAGCCATGCCTGCATTGTGTTTGGACCCGTGAAGATCTTGGCTAAAATTGGTCCCCAGCAACCCATAATTGTCGTAAGAGGTGACTAATGGTCAGATGGTTCACTTGGGTGACCCATGTCATTGTTCCCCAATTACATAGATCACTAGATTTTCTGGTCCGGATTTGATTATTTACAGACCACCTCCCTCTGTATGGGGTTAATCAATGGACAAACATACTTGAACTTTGACAATTCATTTAGCATGTTAAAAGTCGAAATTGTTACAATGTTATTAGTTAATTAATAAACACCACTTGGCAGTGAATGAACGATTCCGTGTCATGTACCTATATGTTGTTGATGGTTGAACAAATTCATTAAAAAATTGTCACAGTAAGAATCAAAGCTGCCAAAACCAACTAGTATTACATTATACCTGTCCCTTCATTTCAAGCTGTTTTGTTCTTGTATTTTATACTGTTAATGAAGAGTAATCTGTTCAATTAAACCTCCCAACAGCACAAATGGGTGGGTTTAGGTTTTCGCCACTTTTAGCTATTTTCCAGCAATATCATGCCGGGGGACGCCAGAAAGGGGCTACACATTGCACTTATTGGGGAATCGAACCTGTGTCTTTAGCTTAATGAGTGATGCTTTAACCACTGGACTACCCCTTCACCATGTTCTCAGTATGACAATATGGCATGGATATGTCAGTATGACGTATGTGAAAAATGATTGAGATGATGTATAGAGCAGGACGATACACTATGTCACGATACAAAACATATCGCAATATTTTACATACGAAACGTATCACAATACATACACCTTGAAAGAATGACACAGTATCAAGATTTAAAATAATTTATTTCAAGTTGTTTGTGTTTAACAATAACACTATTGTAATAAACAAACAAGTAACTCTATCATACTTGCGTATTTTTCTCTAAATAAGTACTGTAACATGTTTAAGATAATACTGTTTTGAAAAAAAAGTTGTGTATCGTTTTATATCGATACACCAGTCCACGATACGATAGCTGTATCAAACTTAAATGTATCACAGTGAATCGTCTCAGTCCTATTGATGTATCAGGATTTCATGGAGCAATATGGTGACTAACACATCCCATTTTAGACCTGAAAAGAACAGGGTTAGATTTAATTAGTATTCAGCATCCCATCCTTTTTGTTAAAATCTTTGGTTTGTCATGCATGTGATTGTATCCCGATTGCACAGATCAATGCTTGTTATGGCAATCACTGGATTGTGTGGTCCAGACTGTTTACAGACCACAACCATATAGCTGGAACTCTGCATGTTTTAAGCATCTAAAGAAACATGGATATGTACGATAAACATTGTTAATTGCAATCGGCACTGAATTTCACTAGTTTACAACGTGATTAACCAGAGCTCAACAGCGGATTTGTTGGTGTGCTATTTTCGATGATGTGAATATGTGTGATCACTGGGCAACTTTTTTTATGGGAGCCACGGATTACCCCGCGGTTTAACCGAATCCGCGCTATTGCGAAGAGCGTTATTGTGAGGGATGACTGTACATGGTTACATTTTTATTTCAATTGCAAAATTTCGAAGCATTTACGGATCCTTATTTCAGTTCCAACAACCCAAGAATAACTTGGAAAAATAAGATCTTCATTCAATTTTATCACACCTGAAGAATAGGTGTACAGCAGTTTATTCAGAATCTGAACAATAGCTACATCAAGTATATGTCTGAAAGTCCAATCATTATCAAAGACTGAGACCTAGAAACCTGTTTATTCACGACTGACACTTAACCACCATACTTTGTTCCTCGGTGATTGATTTAATTAGGGTCAAACTCTTCACTTAATATCATAGATCGTACCTGTCTCACAAACAAGAGACAGTAGGCCGTCTCACATACACATTACGTCTCTGTCTGATCATGATCATCCGAGTGTTAGAAATCGAGCTGAGAATATTGTGCATCTTTTATTGAAACCATTGAAAATGAGTGTCTGGTGAACGTCAAACAGTTGTGTATTTGTTTTGCAGCCAGGGCACAGATATGACCAAGGAAAACACCAAGGTGCCTACAGCTCAGAAAATGGATACTGACTTTCTGAAGTTGTGTGAAGAGCTCGAGCTGTCAGAGGATGTAAAGAAAAAGGCTCTGGTCCAGCTGAAGTGTCTGATGATGGGGAGCAGTCCTGGGGAGGGTCAGGTGAGATGTGCTTTTCTGTCAGCAGGTGTTAAAGGGGGGACCAGCTCCTTGAAGTAAGGATGAGATCTATGCTCTATGCTTGAGTTATAGATGAAATATACAAGAATTAAAGATGAGATCTGCTTGAGTTATAGATGAGATATACAAGAATAAAAGATGAGAGCTGTGCTTGAGTTATAGATGAGATATACAAGAATTAAAGATAAGATCTGCTTGAGTTATAGATGAGATATACAAGAATTAAAGATGCGATCTGCTAGAGTTATAGATAAGATATACAAGAATACAAGATGAGATCTGCTAGAGTTATAGATAAGATATACAAGAATTAAAGATGCGATCTTAAAGATTTCTCTCTTTTTCAGTCTTCTTATTTTGACCTATTCACATGTGCCTTGTACATGGCGATGGTGGACTCGAGGTAAGTGCTGTCAACTCTGGGTTCAGTCAGGTGTACTACAGTGGGTTCAGTCAGGTGTGTACTACAGTGGGTTCAGTCAGGTGTATACTACAGTGGGTTCAGTCAGGTAGTATACTGGGTTCAGCCAGGTGTATGCTAGAGTGAGTTCAGTCAGGTGTATACTACAGTGGGTTCAGTCAGGTAGTATACTGGGTTCAGCCAGGTGTATGCTAGAGTGAGTTCAGTCAGGTGTATACTACAGTGGGTTCAGTCAGGTAGTATACTGGGTTCAGCCAGGTGTATACTACAGTGGGTTCAGTCAGGTGTACTAATGTGGGTTTAGTCAGGTGTATACTACAATGGGTATATTCAGGTGTATACTTCAGTGGGTTCAGTCAGGTGTATACTTCAGTGGGTTCAGTCAGGTGTATACTTCAGTGGGTTCAGTCAGGTGTGTACTACAGTGGGTTCAGTCAGGTGTATACTTCAGTGGGTTCAGTCAGGTGTATACTTCAGTGGGTTCAGTCAGGTGTGTACTACAGTGGTTCAGTCTACAGTGGGTTCAGTCAGGTGTCTACTACAGTGGGCTAAGTGGGTTCAGTCAGGTGTACTACAATGTGGGTTCAGTCAGGTGTATACTACAGTGGGTCTCAGTCAGGGGTGTGTACTACAGTGGTTCAGGTGTCAGGTGTACAGGTAAATGTGGGTTCAGTCAGGTGTATACTACAGTGGGTTCAGTCAGGTGTGTACTTTTCAGTGGGCTCAGTGGGTCTAGTCAGTGTCTACTACAGTGGGTCCAGTCAGGTGTATACTACAGTGGGTTCAGTCAGGTGTATACTTCAGTGGGTTCAGTCAGGTGTCTACTACAGTGGGCTCAGTCAGGTGTCTACTAAAGTGGGTTCAGTCAGGTCTCTACTACAGTTGATTCAGTCAGGTGTCTACTACAGTGGGCTCAGTCAGGTGTCTACTACAGTGGGTTCAGTCAGGTGTCTACTACAGTGGGTTCAGTCAGGTCTCTACTACAGTTGGTTCAGTCAGGTGTCTACTACAGTGGGCTCAGTCAGGTGTATACTACAGTGGGTTCAATCTATCAACACAGGTGTATCCTACAGTGGGTTCAGTCCACCCACATGTATAGCGCATGTCAGCCTGATGGCAGGTCAAGTTTTGTGTCCGGGCTTGATGATTAGCAGGATGCCTTCTTGGAATATTACTGAGTGCAATGTGTAACCAACAAACACAAACAAACACAAGCAAACATGTTTCTTTATCTTACAAGAGAAACATTTGAGTTTGAGTGAGTTTAGTTTTAGGGCACTCTTAGCATTATTCCAGCAATATCACAGTGGGGGACACCAGAAATGGGCTTCACACATTGTACCCATGTGATGAATCAAACCCGGGTCTTCTGCATGACGAGTGTCTGAACATTTTGGACTATCACTTCTTGCTTTTATTTTGTTGAAATGGCATTCAGGAAACCTATTCACTATTCAGTCTTATAAACATATTAGATTGAGTTTTACCTCTGATTTTAGGATGCCCTACGGTCCACTAGACCCCCAATTGCAGTGCGGCTACCTTGACGGCAATCCCAGCATCACCCTCACCAACCTGCTACAACACACCAACCTCAAGTAAGTCAATGGTTACCATGGTTACAGTACAAGAAGGCTGAAGCTCACCTGACAGAGTCAGCTTATGTCATTGGCAGCCTTTGAGATTTATCCATCAGAGATTTATCCAAGATTTAAATCAAAGTGTTCCTGAAAACACAATACCTGTGGTGAATGTGGTCAGATGTAAGATATGAGATATTTGGGATTACACTTTCTCACGAAAGTACAGATTGTAGTACATTTTGGATTCAGTCTCATTCAGGACTCGAACCGGCACTATCAGACTGAGGCACCTATTCTAGCACTATTAGGGCAATATCACATCAGGGACACCAGAAATGGGCTTCACACATTGTACCCATGTGGGGAATCGAACCCAGGTCTTCAGCGTGATTAGTGACGCTTTTAACCACTAGGCACAGACCTTGTTATGTATGGTTGTGTGTACTACTCTGAATGAATCTTGTTAAAAAATGTCAGTCCTTACTCCGGTCAGAATTGAGCGTGTGAGTGAGTGAGCATAGTTTTATGCCGCAATATTCCAGCAATATCATGGCGGGGGACACCAGAAATGGGCTTCACCCATTATACCCATGTGGGGAATCGAACCCGGGTCTTCAGCTTGACATGAGAAGGCTTTTAACCACTAGGCTACCTGATGTGATCCAAGATCTTACTAAACATGGTAGACAGCCATCATGTTTGTACTTTGATGTGTTTCAGCATCACAGAGTTCTTCAGGAGGATGCGAGTGTTGAAAGAGAGGGTAGTTGTCAGCGAGTCCGTCCGGCTACATCTGCTTAGTCTGGAGAAAAACTACTGTATCGTGTCCGCTCTCTTCCACACATTTGAAAAGTAAGCAGTTTAAATAACAAAATCTGCCAAGGATGAAAATAGTAGGCCTACTTGTTGACATTTCACTCTGTTTAAATTTATGTTTGATAGTTATCACATCCGGGACTTTAAAAAAATATGGCATTCAAGATGTAACAAACCCATTGAATATCATATTTGGGTAATACTTACTAGAAAGTATTCCAACTTGTTCAGTGTTGCATCCAGGCTGCGCGATAGTGGGATTCACCCCTATTAACGTACATATCCCGCAGAAAATGAAAATCAATGTGCGACATCTCACGCAATATAAATGACCACGTACCCACGTATATTATGTCAATTCATGCACCTGCATAACATGTGTGGGTCTCGTGTACACATTTGCATATCGCAAATCAAAAGCATCTTTGGTAAATATGTAAGCAACACCACGAATCGTGTTGATATAATCTTCCGTTTGTTAAACCAAACAAGTTTCATTATTCTCTCTCTTTTCATGACAAATACCCAAAGTGGTTTCTTCACCTACATCATTGCTGTGATGGCATCAGCATTACAGTAAATACCTATCTGCAGTCAATATGTAATCCCCCCTGCTTGGTGTCAGGTCCCCCTCTTTTGTAATGGTTAAGGGGGATGTCCCCTTAATCCCAAATTCCTGGATGCAACAGTTGCGTGTTTTTTCTCTGTATTCTGCTAACACTGGACCCGTAAAGATCTGGTTCAGAATTGGTTTTCAGGAACCCATACTTGTGAATACTGGGTTCATGTTGCTGATCACAGGATTGTCTGGTCCAGACTTAATTATTTACAGACTACTGGAGTAGCTGGAATATTTTTGAGTGCGACATTAAACAAACAAACAAAAACAAATATCTTCAGAATATCTTTGTGGTCCATTGTACCAGAAATGTTTAAATAAGAACATATTTAGCGATATATAGATTCTTACGTCATTTTGAAGTTGGAATATGAATCTATTTCATAGTCTATACTTAAACAACACTAAATGCAATAAACTGCAAGTTGTTCTCCATGGTGGAGTACCTGTTCTCACCAACCTCTAGAGGTGAGGTGAGGTGAAATTGGGTTTTACCTCGTGCCTGAGAATATTTCGCTCATATGACGACGTGCATGCGTGTGTATTTGTATGTGCGGCTGCTTGTACTAGCCCAGACTGAAGCTGGTTCTATAGTGCTAGCCCACTGAGATACCATGCCGCAGTGAAGCATGAATACCCCACTCAGACACATTATACAGACTCTGAGTCGACCAGTCCTTGTTGTACCCATTAATGCCGAGCGCCAGGCAGGGACCAACAAGTACCATATTTTAAAGTCTTTTGGTATGACGCGGTCGGGGATCGAAACCGCGACCTTTCGCTCTCTGGGCGGACGCTCTAACCACTACACCACGGGGGCGGTCGCACCAACCTCTAGAACGCCAATGGAACGATTATTAAGATGTTATAAGGCCAGATGTCACCTGGTGTATGTTTGGTTGTTGTACAACACTGCATTCAGCAATATTCCATCTATATAACATCGGCCTGTATATAATCAAATCTCAACCAGACAATCCAGTGATTAACATCATGAGCATTGATCTACACAATTGGGATTCGATGACTTAGATCAACCATTTCAACAAGCCTGACCAGGGGTGGAAATATCCCATTGCCCGACATCTGAGTCCAGTGTTTTTTTTCTGTCGGGCAAGCAAATTTGTATATCACACTGTACCAGTGTCTAGTTGACTTTCCAATGTTAATTATGTTGTTTATTTATAAAAAATCGACAAGAAAACGGCTGGTATATAGCGGAAAAATTATCAGGGCAAGTGATTTTACATGTGCCCTGTACTGGAGTACACAAGCAATTGTAAAGTTAATTCCACCCCTGCTGACCACCCGATTGCATCAGTTCACAGCTTGCAACAAACATGGGCGTGCTGAAGACCAGTTCTAATCCAGATGTTCACTGATATTTAATGTGTTATCTTCATGTTGTAGGCTATGCCGATCTGTATTTAGAGAAGACCCCAAAACAGATGAGGATTCTAACGAGTAAGTCATTATTAGAATTTGGAACTTACTGGCAAACAAGGATAAGTTGGACCGGCGCAAGAGAACGTGTTTACGAGAAGTAGGTGGTGCATGGCAATGAGCAAATCCATTTGGTTTGTGAAAGTTAAAGCAGATGTAGGCTAGTGCATGTGCAGTGCATGACGATGAAATTGATTCCACGCGTAGTTGCACAGGCCTTGCTCATAAGACTCTCACGTGGTCGGTGCAGCTGGTCGGTAATATTTGGATGTATAGATATATTTTTCGAGAGAATTAAGCATGTCAAAGTCAGATAATACATTCTCAGACCCGAGAAGTGGCATACAATGTTATTATGTACATGGAGAAAGAATGTATTCCACCGGTTTGTCTCTCTCTTCACCCATCACGCTACACTTGATCACGGACAACCTGGGGCCCCTTCGCTCACAATGGCAAGCGCCAGTCAGCGGCATTCATACATGCTAATACCCAGATAGCATTCAAACGTTGGCCCAACGTTGGCAATGGTTTTGCCAACATTGGGCCAACGTTCGAATGCTATCTGGGTAAGGGTCAATTGTCAGGTCGTGCTCAACTTATCCTTGTTTGCCAGTAGGCAAATTGTGAAGTAACAAGACGTTATAGTGAGTATGGGTTTGAACCTCTCTCAGGAGGGGAATAAATGGCTTTATACCTTGTACTATAGTACTATACCCAGTAAATGTTTCAGTCCAGTCCATTCTGCAGTTCTTCAATAGTTTCATTCGGCTACGTTTTTTGGAGCCAATCCAAATCAGGTTTGTCTTATCAATGTTTATTTTTAAACCGGAAAAATGTGCAAAAAAGGTTAATGTGTTCATAACGGCTTATGGAAGTATCTGCGAACTGGGCTAATAAATGTTCACTATTACTAATCCTATACAGGTTTTTATGCATCCGGGGCGGCGGGGTAGCCTAATGGTTAAAGCATTCGCTCGTCATGCCGAAGACCCGGGTTCGAATCCCCACATGGGCACAATGTGTGAAGCCCATTTCTGGTGTCCCCAGCCGTGATGTTGCTGGAATATTGCTAAAAGCGGCGTAAAACCAAACTCAGTCAGTCAGTCAGTTTTATGCATCCCGTGTAAGGTTTTATTTAGGTGTACAGCCATGCACGAGGCATACTTGGTAATTTGTTGAAGGTTACATGAACCAATCAAAAATAAAGTTCTGACATAAGATGGGATAATAAAGCTTCTTCCATTTTATTGGTGCTCTTAGCAGTATAATGCATCTTACCTCTTTACAGTCATAACAAGTTAGAACTATGTTTACAGTTATGATAAATTTAGTTGCAATTTGGGTTGGCTGTGTGTTGTCTACATAATTCTGTATATGAATTGCTTCTTTGAGTGGCATTTTAGAAGCGTACAATATAGATGCTACATAATTCTGATGCAGGTATATGAATTGCATTATGCTTTGCAAGATATTTGGAACTAACGTGTTGGACAGAGATAAGCACTGTTCATGTTGATCCTATTTTGCTCATCAGTGATTTACTTTGAGTCCTGTATTTGAGGGTCCATGGGACTCATACTTATGATCGTGTCCTGTGACTGGGGATAGTAATGTTTCAATGTACATAGCGCCGTGAGCATGTAATGTGCGTGGATATGACCGCCATATAAGAGGACTATTACCATTATTACTAATTTCAGGGCTCCTGGACTACAAAATGGGGGTCCCAGACACTTAAATATTATTATTGATACTATGTTGTAATATCGTTGTAATTCAGTTACTGTTATTGTATTGTGTATCATGATCATCACACGGTTACAGTAATTAAATTGCAAATGATACCATAACCCAGCTAGTACCAAACTCAGTGATAACTTATTGTTACTTGATTGAAATCTTATGGAAAGTATTTGGACTTTTTTTGTGTCAATGTGGACGTGCTATTAAAATTTGTTGCATTCATTGTCAATTTTTGTGTATAAGAGGCATGGTTCATGCTAACATTTGATTTTCGGATTGTCTCCTATCAAGTTATTGACCAGTTTTTTTTGGCAAAAATTTCCATGCATAATATGTAAAGGTGATCATGGGTATAGGTATCAACCTATTTAAGGTCATCTTGGCTGGTATATGATATTGCAAGCCTTTGTTCAGTTGGCCAGTTTTTCCATTAAGTTCTGATGTCAAATGTTCTATTTTCAGGGAAAATGTATATTTCCGCGAGAATGTGATGCCACCAGTGCCTGAATCTGAAGGAGTGTCATTTAGGAAAAAGCTGTGTTGGACGATCTTCTTACATACAAAAAGTGAGATATGAATGTATTGTTCTTCCTTCAATGTTTGTAGGTTATTTTGTGTACAAGGTTCCAAGTCAGAGAGATGTTTCATTGGAAAAAGGCAAAATCTACAGTTTAATTACCTCCCTTGTCTTAAGAGAATTTCAAAGAGCCTTCGAGTTCAATTTGATCAGTTGTTATAGAATTCAAAATAAGTGTGTGTTTTTTCTTTATCTTGACTCTTAGTTATGTCTTATAGTCAGTTTGGGTTCAAATGGAAACGATGAATGATTAAATATCTTGAAATAGTGCTATTTCACGCTTCACACCGAGGGGTGACATACGGCTGGTGGAACAGCACCAGCACACATTCAGGTGCAACTCAGCACAGCCAGGTGAGATGACCCCAGCTAGTCAGGCGCTGTTCCACCAGCCATTTGTCACCCCCAGTGTGAAGCGTGAAAATATGACAATATTCCATGAAAGTTCTTAAACAACTTTTTCCGTGATTGAGCAAAAAACGTCAGATTTCAGATCCTGTTGGGTACAGAGGTTTCAGGACCTTGTGTCTTATTTATGTTTTGTGCACTTATCAGAGATCCCAAGCACTCCGATTTTCAAACACAAAATCTGCTCTCCGATTTCTCTTTAAAAACTCCGATTTTTGAGAGAAAAATTCTGAATTTATTTTTACGATGTACAATTTCTAAGTCACCAGTGATTTATTTGAGTGAACACTGGTAAAAGCATTCAGAAGCTTAGCGTGTGATCCTTTGGATGTCGATTGTGTACATTACGTGTTATTGACGATGAAGTTTCACAAAGTTTTTCCTGAATGCATGTCATAGTCTGTATGAAAGTGAAACAAAATGGCAGAGCTCACCACTCGCTCACCCCCAAACTCACACCTTTGATGCTCAGGCCTAGCTTTCAGCCAGTCATGACTCCGTTTTTCTTAGATTCAGGGTTGGCATCTCTGACTTATCCCAATTTCGAGTTATTTTATGATATGTCGTTCTCATTTGAACCCAAACGGAACAAACCTATCATTCTCCCGAAATCTAGCCTAAACTTCCTATGCTCTATTCCTCAAGAATAGAAAACGTCTCACTCAAACACACCTGTGCCATAAGCAAGTGCACTTGAACCACATGACCAATCTGGACAAGTCACTGCAGGGATTAGAATAGTGCTTATTATGCGTGACATGGCTAATCAAAAATTGAAATGGCATTTATGAAATACATTCAATGTGTCCAGGTAGCACGACTGAAATTATAAAAATAATCCTGTTTTTCAGATCACTTCCTCGTGGACAACCAGGATCTGAATCATGCTGTGTTGTTGCTCATGTGTTGTTTAGAGTTTGTCCTCCGAACAACGCCGTCGTTTCTGCTGAATCCCCCATATGGTAAGATTTAAAAGAACTAATCAAAGCTCCAGATAAGATTTAGCTCATGTGGGTACTGTACCCACTGTATTTTGTTGGAGTGGGTATTATGAATGTTGAGTGGGTATTTCATTTTCCGTTACCCACTGCTTTCAAATATGTGCCTATTTCAGTCATTTTACTCACCTAAGTAAGGTATGTTCTGCCTTATGTCATACCTAATCAAAACCAACTTATATATTATGGAAATGATTTCATAAAAAATCACTCATCCTATACTGACAGTACAACACTTGTCCTATACTATCAGTACAACTTTTCATTACGCAAGCGATTTTTATAAATATATTCCGTACGCATTTGTTTTAAACTTTTTGCGTATCTAACCTTTTAAATGCGTAATTGGTACGCAAAAATTATTTTTCAAAGCGTAATTGTAACTTTTCTATGCGTATTTTACCGGGATAATGCGCTTATCTCTGGCCTCTGACTAATATTGGTTTGTTTGTTGTTTAACTTGGCACTCAGCAATAATTCCGCTATATAGGGGCGGTCTCACTCTCCTACCCAGAGTTCCATGCGGCAAGCCAGCATAGTATCTCTGCCAATGGCCAGAAAAATGTGACGATTCGTCACATCTTGCACCGTCCATTCAATATAATTTATATATTTCTCAGCTCTTTTATTTTTGACAAGTCTACACAACTAATTAAACATCTTTGATAGAATGGTTTGGTTTCATTGAGAAAATATCCTAAAACATGTAACACTATTTCGATTTGCGTAGCGATCCTTTGTTTACATAGTTTGTGCGGCTCCACGTGCTGTCATCGAAGCTGATGAAGAGCAAACGATGCAGCCATTTGATATCTAAATATGTACTGTCATAGACCTTACTGTCGCAGTTGTGGAAAAATATATATGTAACAATGTAAAACATTATGAAGGGAGCGCCGAAAAGCTTTCGTGAGTCCAGTCTCTTCTTATTATGAATATGCGCATTTGATTATGAACAAGAGAAAAGTCCGGTCACGTGATATGCAAATTAGCCTGTGGCAGTGATGTTATGTTAAGTCATCGCTGTGCCGGAGTGTGGGGGCGGTCTGTGAATAATTGAGTCTGGACCAGATAATCCAGTGATCAACAGCGTGTGCATCAATGTACACAATTGGGATACGATGTGTAAACCCAAGTTAGCGAGCCTGACGACCTGATTCTGTTAGTCGCCCATTATGACAAGCATGGGTTTCTGAAGATCCATTTTAACCCAGATCTTTGCGGGTCAAAAGGATCTAAGATGACAGGTTTCTATGGGAAGTTTGAGTCTGTCATCAACACTTCCCAGCCTTGTGTATACAGATTTCTTCCACCACACATGTTTTCTCAGTGGTCTAGTGGATAGAGTGTCTGCCCAGGGGCAGGTTGAGGTTTGAATCCCAATCATTGCTCGTAATAACAATCACTGGTTTGTCCGGACTCAGTTATTTATAGACCACTGTTACAATATTTGAGTATTGCCAAGTTCGCATTTGAGTGGGAAACAAACAACAGTGTTTTAAAAACCACTGGTCCACATTTACCAAAATGAAATGTATTTTAGATCCCCAACATTTTAATGCCAGACTGTACCTTATTTATTGATTTTGCATTTTTTCTTTCATTACTTTCAGATGTAATACGCGCATTGGTTGTTTAAAAACAACAGAAAGCAGAACAACAAATATGTTGTTGAAACTTGCTGAACAAGTCAAAACAAGCATTGAAGAGGTGAGTGTTCATGACAGTTAATGAATAGGAATCTTTTTTTGAGCTGAACAGTTCTTGTGATGAGGGTATCACAAACTGGATGCGGGAGTTGTGTCCCTTTACACCCTTTGCAAAACATAGGCTTTCCTAGTATAGAGAGTATGGGGAGCTGAAATACCAGTGTAATTGATCACATCATGCTCTGTATTTATCACACCATGCTCTGTATTGATCACATCATACCTTGTATTGATCACATCATGCCTTGTATTGATCACATCATGCCTTGTATTGATCACATCATGCTCTGTATTGATGGCATGCCTTGTATTGATCACATCATGCCTTGTATTGATCATATCATGCTCTGTATTGATCACATCATGCTCTGTATTAATGCTATGCCTTGTATTGATCAGACCATACCTTGTATTGATGACATCCCGCTCTGTATTTATCACATGAGGCTCTGTATTGACGAAATGCCTTGTATTGGTAACATCATACTCTGTATTGATCACAGTTTGCCTTGTATTGATCACATCATGCCTTGTATTGATGACATCTTGCTCTGAATTGATGACATGCCTTGTGTTGATCACATCATGCTCTGTATTTATCACATGATGCTCTGTGTTGATGACATGCCTTGTATTGGTCACATCATGCTCTGGACTGATGACATCATGCCTTGTATTGATCACATCATGCCTTGTATTGATTCACACCGTGCCTTGTTTTGATCACACCATGCCTTGTATTGGTCACACCGTGCTCTGTATTGTTGACATGCCTTGTATTGATCACTTCATGCTCTGTATTGATGACACCGTGCCTTGTTTTGATAACACCGTGCCTTGTATTGATCACATCGTGCCTTGTATGGATCACACCGTTCCTTGTATTGATCACACCATGCCTTGTTTTGATCACATCATGCCTTGTATTGATCACATCATGCTCTGTATTTATCACATGATGCTTTGTGTTGATGACATGCCTTGTATTGGTCACATCATACTCTGTATTGATCACATTTTGCCTTGTATTGATGACATCATGCTCTGTATTTATCACATGATGCACTGTGTTGATGACATGCCTTGTATTGGTCACATCATGCTCTGTAGTGATGACATCATGCCTTGTATTGATCACATCATGCCTTGTATTGATTCACACCGTGCCTTGTTTTGATCACACCATGCCTTGTATTGGTCACACCGTGCCTTGTATTGATGCCATCATGCCTTGTATTGATCACATGCCCTGTATTGATGACGTCATGCTCTGTATGTATCACATCATGCTCTGTATTGATGACGTCATGTTTCTGTATTGATGACGCCATGCTCTGTATTGATGACATCATGCCTTGTATTGATCACATGCTCTGTATTGATCACTTCATGCCTTGTATTGATCACATCATGCTCTGTGTATCACATCATGCCTTGTATTGATCACATCATGCTCTGTATGTATCACATCATGCCTTGTATTGATCACATCATGCTCTGTATCAATGACATGCCTTGTATTGGTAACATCATACTCTGTATTTATCACATCATGCTCTGTATTGATGACATGCCTTGTATTGATGACATCATGCCCTGTATTGATGACATCATGCTCTGTATTGATGACATGCCTTGTATTGATGACATCATGCCTTGTATTGATCACATGATCATCACATCACATCATGCCTTGTATTGATTCACACCGTGCCTTGTATTGATGACACCATGCCTTGTATTGGTCACACAGTGCCTTGTATTGATGCGATCATGCCTTGTATTGATCACATGCCCTGTATTGATGACGTGATGCTCTGTATGTATCACATCATGCTCTGTATTGATGATGTCATGCTCTGTATTGATGACATCATGCCTTGTATTGATCACATGCCCTGTATTGATGATGTCATGCTCTGTATTGATCACATCATGCCTTGTATTGATGACATCATGCTCTGTATCGATGACATGCCTTGTATTGGTAACATCATACTCTGTATTTATCACATCATGCTCTGTATTGATGACATGCCTTGTATTGATGACATCATGCCCTGTATTGATGACATCATGCTCTGTATTGATGACATGCCTTGTATTGATGACATCATGTCTTGTATTGATCACATCATGCATTGCATTCACAGGTGCAGCTTATTCAGCAGAACTGCACCGAACCCTTCTTCCACGAACTGCCGCACATCGATGGAGACCTGGATGTAAGTACCACACCCTGACCTTCAGTGTCTGAGGTTCAAGGTCATGTTATGTAAGTAGGTCGCCCCATGGTGGCCCTGTTTAGAATCGGTGCCCAGCGCCCAAATGGCCTGAAGTAACAGGTACAGGTTCTTTAGTTTGATTTCCTAAGACTCTTTGCCATTGCACCTCGTATCAACCACTGGCTGTTCTGGCTGTGACTCAGTATAATACTGAAATTAGTAGACCTGTTAGGATTCAAATGCATATTTGGTGAATCAATCTGTATCCCATCATGAATTCAATTCAGTATTTGTCGTCACTAAGATCGAATATTTTTATGAATAGGTTTAAGAGAGCATTATTTTTGGAAATAGTTGGTTGTTGTTGGTTGTGAGATACATAAAATTGAATATATCCAAGCCATGCAGTAGCGTAACTTGAGTTATTTTGAAGTGGCCCTGTCGTATGCATTGATATAAATTATTGCACAGTTTGCAATGTATATCTTTGTTACATATGTTATATTTGGGATTAAACTTTCTTAGTAAAGTACAGATTCTAGTACTTTTCGGGTTGAGTCCCATCTGGGATTTGAACCCACACCCTCAGAGTCAGGCTCCTAATCGCCAGCACATAAAGTCAGACGCCTTGACCGCTCAGCCACCGCGGCTTCCATTTACTTTTCTAAGAAAGTGTAATCCCAAATATAACATATGTTACGTTTGACCACTTTCTAAAATGGCATTGTGTATTTCATATATCTTTGTTGTCCCTTCGCCGCGGAACGGGGGACTATGTATTCAGTGGCATCCGTACATCCGTACGTCCCGATTCTTGTTAACGTGATATATCATGAACTGTTGTACCCAATGTCTTCCAATTTGGTGACAGCCTACATTGGGGGATCACACAGACACCAGTCGATGTTGGTGACCTGGACTTTATTTTCAAGGTCACTACGAGACGTGGAACGATTTTCAAACTCTTAACGCGATATCTCATGAACTGTTGTACCCAATGTCTTCAAATTTTGTGACAGCCTACATTGGGGGCATTACCCAGCCAGCAGTCGATTTTGGTGACCATGACCTTATTTTCAAGGTCACCAAGACACTTTGACCACTTTTCAAACTCTTGATATCTCATAAAACATTGCACCCAATGTCTTCAATTATGTCGACAGCCTACATTGTGTGATTTTGCAGACACCAGTCATTTCAGGCATCTTGTACGTGACACACACACACACATACACACAAAAATAAAAAAATGATGTAGTAAATGTGTTATAAATATTCCATTCTTCTGTGGCGGGGGACATTGCCATATCAGTAATTTCTGGCTTTGTACGATATGATGCGATACGATATGAGTAATACATATTGTATTCGCCTCATAATGTTTCGTTACAACCCCAGAGAACCGTGAAGGTCCGGGTTAGAATATTGATCTTCAGTAACCCATGCTTGTCGTAAGAGGCAACTAACGGGATTGGGTGGTCAGGCTCACTGACTTGGTTGACACATGTCATCGGTTCCCAATTGTGCAGATCGATGCTCATGCTGTTGATCACTGCATTGTCTGGTCCAGACTCAATTTTGCCATATAGTGGAATATTGCTGAGTGCGGCGTAAAACTAAACTCACTCACTTACAGCCCCAGAAATTTGACATTATCTGGCATATGTTCTGTTTCAGACCGTATTATATTATCCTACAACTACTGTCCAAATTTATGTAACAGATACACTGTGCTATAGAGACTTGACTTTCTTTGCAGAACTGAGCACAACATTCTCATTTAGTTGTCATCATTTGTCGTTCAGATTGTTGTGTCAAAGTGTTGGGTTACTTTTGATGCAGAGATGTCCCTTTTTCTGTTGCAGCTGGAGAGGCTGATAGAACAGTATGACGAGCGACATAAAAAGGAAGGGGATATCAACGAGATGCTTTTTCTCCGACATGACAGTCACCTCATACCCTCCGACCATAACAGGAACAGGTCAGTTTGTAACAACAGTAGAAATTTCTCCTTTCTTATCACTCATCTTCATAGGGATAGACCGCCTCTGTGGTGTAGTTGTTAGAGCGTCCGTCCATGCTTCACTGCGGCATGGTATCTCAGTGGGTTAGCACTATAAAACCAGCTTAAGTCTGGGCTAGTACAAGCAGCCGCACATACACACCCATGCACATCGTCATATGAGCGAAATATTCTCAAGCACCCACGTTAAACCCAATTTCACCTCACCCTCAGAGACAGGGAAAGATTCCTGAGAATGAACACACGCACGTCCTTCCTCAGAAACGACAGAATGAACAGTGAGGTACGAGGTAGACGGTGTGAGTTACCTGCTGTTGGCAGAAGGGGGTCCTGGGAGGCCCTGTAGGGTCGGTCTCACAAGACAAAAACAAGTTTTTAGTTTTGTAAATATTTTCTATTAAAATATTGTTACAATTGTCGTAGGATTTAAAAATGATAGGTTGCAGAAGACCAATTCTAATTCTAACCGGATCTTCACAGGTCTGTAGGAAAGTAGAAATTGGAACAAACCTGTAGAGGTTTCTGATTCTTTGAAGAACTCCTCCTGGAGGTACATATAAGCATTAAGATGTCGCTTGTTGTAAGATAGGGTGGTCAGACTTGCTGACTTGGTTGACACATCATCGTATCCCAATTGCATAGATTGAATTTGTGTCAAAACATCACACTCATGAAAAAAGAAGTTATGAATACAAAAAGCCAGTTAGAAATTGGTCAAATATAACACATGTTATATTTGGGATTACACTTTCTTACTTTTGTTGGTTTGTGTCCCATCCAGGATTTATGTGCTGGCGATTAGGTGCCTGACTATTGGTGTATGGGTTCGAATCCCAGATGGGACTCAACCCAACAAAGTACTAGAATCTGTACTTTACTGAGAAAGTGTAATCCCAAATATAACATATGTTATAAAAGAAGTTGTTATCCATAAAGTTTGTTAATATTCTACTAATGGTTGTTGTTCTTTACAGAACCAGTCTGGAGCAGTCCTGTGTGTCGGGATCTCCACAGATGATGACACCTGTCAGGTGTGTAACTCTCAGAGCAATTAATTTACTGGTTTGCCCCTCATTGTACAAACATAACTCTAAAGAAGCAATCTGGTCTCCTGATCGATGTTTGTCAAACCACATCATGAGTATTGTCAGCAAGTGAGGCGCGAGAAGGTTAACAGTCAGATGACTTACCCACCAGGTACCCATTCACTGCTGGGTGAACAGAGGCAATTTTGAACAAACTCACTTGCCTAAAGTGTGACCACATAGGTGTTTCATTGTGGGGCAGGACTGAAGTCCTAGAAACTCTTAGGAGTCGAGGTGCCAAACATGGTCACCCACCCATGGACTCTCCTTGACCAACGTTGCTAAACTTCAACTGTTTTTTGACTTAGACTCTGAGCACAAGACCACCCACCCACTAAGTACAAAGCTAAGCCTCTTTATGAGTCTTCTATCCCTGTAGTGAAGGTAGATCACTGCCAAGCACTTCAATGCTGGATAACAAGGACACAGGTATAGGCTTTGTCTAAAAGAACGGCTAAGAACGGCTCTGATCCAAGAGCACAGCTGTAGTCTGATCCAAGAGCACAGCTGTAGTGTCTGATCCAAGAGCACAGCTGTAGACTCTGATCCGTATAGGCTTTGTCTAAAGAAACAGGCTAAGAGCTCTGATCAAAGAGCACAGCTGTAGTGTCTGATCCAAGAGCAGAGCTAAAAGCTTTGATCCAAGTGCAGAGCAACATTTTCTGATCCAAGAGCACAGCTGTGGACTCTGAACAAGAGCAGAGCTAAAGGCTCTGATCGAAGAGCACAGCTGTGGACTCTGATCCAAGAGAGTAGCTACAGGTTCTGGTCCAAGACCACAGCTAAAGGCTCACACATCATACCCATGTGGGGATCAAACTTGGCGTGCTGAGAGAACACTTTAACCACTGGATACTAAGGAATAGTTGCAAGTACAGTGCAGCTTGACCAGTTCAAATGTCTTCAGAATTTCTACTCTCAACATTGGGCAGATTGCCAAAGGTTTTCCATGTTGCAATTGTCTCTTGCATATCCTAGGATGTATTTGATTGAATGTTTACAGAGCTGCCATGAACACTGTTCAGCAACTGAAGGCCATTCTCAGCAATCAGGCCAGTGATCAGGCCAGTGACAAGCTCCTCTGTTACTTTAAGGTAGGAATGTACATTTGGGTCATTGTCTCTTTGGATCCATGAAGATCCAGGTTAGAATTGATCTTCAGTAACCCATGCTTGTCGTAGGAGGCGACTAACAAGATCAGGTGGTCAGGCTTGCTGACTTGGTTGACACATGTCATCGTATCCCAATTGTGTAGATTGATGCTCATGCTGTTGATATACTGGATTGTCTGGTCCAGATTCGATCATTTACAGACTGCAGCCAAATAGCTGGAATATTGCTGAGAGCGTCGTAAAAAACTAAACTCACTCACTCATTGTCTCTTTGGGGGATTTTGGGGCAGAGCAGGTTTCATATTTGTTAGACCCTTTGTTGTCACCTGTTTGAAAGTAGGGGGGGATAAAATGATCAGTTGCTTTGTTTGTCTGTCCACTGTCTGGTTTTTGTTTCTGTATCCGAATTCCTAAACTGTTGAAGATTTTGTGTTGAAACTTGCTATACTGATCAGTCAAGGGTTAGTTGGTGGCTTTTCATGATTTGGGATATTAGAAACACTTAACAGCATTATTGTATTTTCACTGGCCTGAAAGTCGCCCATGGTAGTTAATTGAAACTCCATTTGTGAATTGCACCAGACTGAAGGGATATGTTCTCTCCTGATGATTCATCTTTAGAAGTTTGGTCTGCTAACTCACTCACATACTCACCCACCTGCAAACCCACTCGCCCACCTACCTCCTATCTCTCACATCTCTCCATGGTATGTTCACCCACTCACTCACTCACTCACCCACCAACTCACTCACTCACTCACCCACTCAACCACCGGCAAACTCATTCACCTACACACGTCAGCCAGTATGCTCACCCACCAACCACCAACCAACTCACTCACATACTCACCACCCACCAACTCATTCACATACTCACCACCCAACCAACTCACTCACATACTCACCCACCAACCAACTCACTCACATACTCACCAACCCACTCACTCACATACTCACCCACCAACCAACTCACTCACATACTCACCACCCACCAACTCACTCACATACTCACCCACCAACCAACTCACATATTCACCCACCAACCAACTCACTAACATATTCACCACCCACCAACTCACTCACATACTCACCACCCACCAACCCACTCACATACTCACCCACCAACCAACTCACTCACCAACCCACTCACTCACATACTCACCCACCAACCAACTCACTCACATACTCACCACCCACCAACCAACTCACTCATACTCACCACCAACCAACTCACTCACATACTCACCACCCAACCAACTCACTCCCATACTCACCCACCCACCAACTCACTCATACTCACCACCAACCAACTCACTCACATACTCACCACCCACCAACTCACTCACATACTCACCACCCAACCAACTCACCCACCCACCAACTCACTCACATACTCACCACCCACCAACCAACTCACTCACATACTCACCCACCAACCAACTCACATACTCACCACCCACCAACCAACTCACTCATTCACCTGCAGAACATGAACCAAACTGTTATTAGTCAATCTGATATGAAGCACAGGGCGACCAGTGAAATAACAGTGGCAGGATTTGAGGACATAATCACATGTTTCTGGTATGACTAAATTGCAGATTGCTATGAAAGGAATTCTGTGACTTGAGATAAATCTGCCAAATCTTTTAGATCTGAACTCCATGACTTACAGAATTCACAGCACTTTCCAAGTTCAGAATATACATTCTTCAGTATTTCTTAAAGGGTGGGAAGTTATATTTGACATATTCTCTTGGCAGAACTGTGCAATCGACCCAACTACCTCAATCGCAGAAAGAGTGACGGAACTCGAGAGAGTGTTCACGTCCAATTTCACGTCCAGTCAGATGACCATTGCGGAACAGCGTTTCACCATGGTCAAGAGGTTGTACTACAGAGTGATGGAGTCCATGTTGGACATGGTGGGTGCTGGGCAGCTGTTTTAACTGTAACAGTATTTATGTAATATTGACCCATGAAGATTCATTAGAATATGTCTTCAGCAACCCATGCTTCTCGTACAAGGCGACTAACGGTATCGGGTGGTCAGGCTCACTGACTTGGTTGACACATGTCATTGTGTCCCAATTTCGTAGATCGATGCTCATGCTGTTGATCACCGGATTGTCTGGGCCAGACTCTATTGTTGATAGATCGCCACCAAATAGCTGGAATGTTGTTGAGTGCGGCATGAGCCAACATACAAACAAATTTTTATAATATCAAACAGGTTTCCTGTCATCTTGTTTGCAGGGTTCACACAGATTTGAAAAGTGCCTAAATTTAACTGCTTTCGATGAAAAGTACTTGAATTTGAAAATTTACCACAAAAGTAATTAAAAAGTCCTGAATTTTTACTGTGCCCATGAAAAGTGCTTGAAATTCCATTAAAATATATGTTGTGGTTCCACTGACGATCAATCGATCGTTTTGATTAAATTGCATCTATCCTGGTCCCTTACAAAACTGAAAATGAACTTTGTCTGTGATACTTTGGGAAAAAAAGTGGTGCTTGAAAACACATCATATGTCCATGAAAAGTCCTTGAAAAGCCCTTGAATCTCATGGGCTCTTGGCTGTATGAACCCTGGGAATGCCATATGTGTAGACAAAATTTTTGCTAGTTTGTGCTTTTATCACCTTGTCTTTCAATTTATAACATAAAATAACTGATAATCTGAAATTATCTCATGGATATCTGTGTTCACTTAATGGTGTTTCAAAGTAACAGGATATTGGGTCCTGTAAGTTTCAGATGTCTGTCTGACACATTGCAAATTCACAGGACCCATAGAATAAAATTAAACACACATTTCAGAGTTAACATTTCTTATAATTGGCATTGAAATTATTAACAAACATATAACAATTTCAGTCAAAGTCATTGTGAAATATACAGTCAGACACTGGGGCCGGCGGGTTGTAAACTTATGTCAGACTGTTGGTGAATCTACTGGATTTGTCAGAGGATCTGACGCTATTCGTGAACTCTGGGATATTTTGTATGGGAGAAACTAGGAAATGGTCAGTCTCATCTTGATTGTATTAACTGTCTGAACAATATTTTCTAAACAGCAAGAGAATGTAAGAGTCATCTTTGTAATGACTTCTTTGAGAGGTATGTAAGACAATATTGACAAATTTTATGGATTACAACTTCTTTTATTTTGTGAGCGTGACATTTTGATACAGATTCTTGTACCATTGTCCATCTTGACAAGAAGCTGTTTTCCATAAAGTTTGTGAATATCTGAGTCATGGTAGTGACTTTGCTGCTAGCAGAGTGTTACCTGAGGGTGTCCGGGTGTTAGACCCTTCTCCCTAGGCAATCTGTCTATCCACTCTTGTTCTGGGGATGATGTAGCTAAGATGGATATTCAAAGATAAGTCCAGTATGGTGGTCAAGTCCTGTTTATTGTTGGCAAGAATTCTCACACAAAGGTCTTCAGACTAGTTTTCCAGGTCTACACACAACGCTGATTCACAACTTCAATGGAAGAACTTGCCCAGTATCGTGCACCACTTTACCATCCTAGTGACAAAATACAATTCCTGTCAATTATGGATCTCTCTCCTCCTCCCCCCGAAATAATGTCCTACGTCAAACAAAATTGACTCATGTCCCATCTGAATAGTTAATTACTTTATTACCATATTTCCTGGACCTTTATGGTACCATCAAATTCTTCCAGTTATAAAATGACATTGTTAGTTAGCTTTACGCCATTTACCACCAAAAATTTACATATCCAGCTAATATTTCAGACTGGTAGGTGCCAGAAGATACTGAATCAAATCATTTCAGATCCTCTGTGTGCCCCTTTTTCGACCAACTGACCATCTACATCCCAAATATCTCGAATGCCCATCCACCTAATTGTGTAGAGACACAAGATATGATCTTTCCTCCTCCTTTATGACAATTCGTAGAAATTATTATTCTCTAAGAAAAGTTAGTCAAGAAAACTTTGGTTACTCTGGTCAATGCACTTTCCAAGTACATTGACCTTTCCCAACGTGATTTCATATTTTCCTTAAATCTTTATGAAACGTATGTATTGTTTTCAATAAAAGGATATTACAACATTTTAGCTACTACGTGAGCATGTAATCCAACTCTCTTATATATATGTTACCAAATTGGAAATACATTCAGGAAACTATAGATAACACACAGTCATGACTGGACAATGAACCAATCTAAAACCCAAATTTATGAAATTTGAACGAAGTGGAATTGCAGCTTTGAACTAATATTTAATATAATTGCTGAAAACTTTTGTGATTGAATGATTGAAAGTGTAATACGTTGTGAACTGTTTTTGTTGTTGTGATCCAGGAGCACGAGAGGTTGTCCACGAATGACTTCAGCAAGCTTCTGTGTTCGGACAGTTTCCATCGATCTCTCCTTGCTGCCTCGGTGGAGATAGTGCTGATGACATATGGGCTTTCGTGTAAGTTACTTCTGAGATAGGTTTTCAAATTTACAGATGTGTATCCTTCATATTGAGAAAAGAAAATTGGGCTCTGATTCAACTAAGCGAAATCAGAATATAAAGTTATGTTTGGTGAATAGTGGTCATCACAACTTCAAGAGTTCACACAGGGTGAGAAAAATGATTTGTGAAAAATGCAGCCATACGTAAAAACATCTTTGTGGCCATTACTAAGCCAATTTCATGTTTATGTCTCAACGTAGCCAGAAAGTTACTCTTCCTGGCACAGGTGTTAGAGCTACAACACAGAATTCCCCCTAGTACAGGTGTTTGAGCTACAACAAAGAATTCCCCTTAGTACAGGTGTTTGAGCTACAACAAAGAATTCCCCCTAGTACAGGTGTTTGAGCTACAACAAAGAATTCCCCCTAGTACAGGTGTTTGAGCTACAACAAAGAATTCCCCCTAGTACAGGTGTTTGAGCTACAGAGAAAGTAGTCCCCTAGCACAGGTGTTAGCACAACAAAAACATAGTCCACCATAGTACAGATGCTAGAATAGAAAGTAGTCTCTGCAGTACATATGTTCAAGCTACAGAGAAATTAGTTCCCTAGTATGGATATTAGAGCTTCAAAGAAAGTAGTTCCCTTGCATAGATGTTACAGCTACAGAGAAAGTAGACCCCCGTAAAGATGTTAGAGCAACAAGGAAAGTAGTCCCCATGTACAGGTGTTTGTGCTACGAAAAATAGTTCCCCTGGTACAGATGCAAGAGCTGCAGAGAAAGTTGTCTTTGCAGTACAGAAGTTCGAGCTACAGAGAAAGTTGACCCCTTGTACAAATATTAGAGGTATACGATAAGTAGTCCCTATGACAGACATTAGAGCTACAAAGAAAGTAGTCCCTATGACAGACATTAGAGCTACAAAGAAAGTAGTCCATATGACAGACGTACTCCCCTAGTACATATGTTAGAGCTACAAGGAAAGTAGTCCCCTAGTACGGATGTTACAGTTCTATGCCTTGTGTTCCAGGCAATCCCTCCCTCGGTGAGATTGGTCGGGAAGACTCCCAGTTCTGCTTCCCGTGGGTGCTGAATGTGTTCAATCTCCAGGCCTTCGACTTCTTCAAAGTGCTGGAGAGCTACATCCGAGCGGAACCCAAGCTCACCAGAGAAATTATCAAAGTTTGTGCTTAGTGTATATTAAACAGTGAGTTGAATGAGTGAGTTTAGCTTTATGCCGGCGGGGCGCACAAGAAATTGGTTCCATACATTATACCCATGAGGGGAATTGAACCTTGGACTTCGTCTTGACTAGTGGCTAAATGGGCTTTACGGCTCCACGCGCTGTAATCGGTTGTCCGAGAGCAAACGATGCAGCTTGTTTGATATATAAATATATATTGTAATGAACCTTACTGTCGAAAGTTGTAGAAGAATAATTATGTAACAATATAATACATTATAAAGAGGATGGAGAAAAGCTTGCGTTAGGCCAGTCTTTTCGTATTTACGAATATGCGTGTTTGTGTACAAACAAGAGAAAAATACGGTCACATGATATTCAAATTAGCCTGTGGCAGTGATGTAATGCTAGGTCATCACTGCGCCAGAGTGTGAAGGGCCGCTGGGATAGATGTGTAAGATTGTTGGTTGCTTTGTCAATGAACAAACAAACAAACATGTTGTTTTAACACTTCAGCACTTGCAGTGGGTTGAGACACAGATCTTGGAGAGCATTGCTTGGAAAGAGGTTTGTATAATGTAGGCTGCCTATTATAATGTAGGCTGCCTATTGATACATATTGTAGACATAAATAATCGCTCACAAAAGTATTGATCAGATATCATTAAGTATCGCTGAAAGCATTTTGAGGAAAATTAAGATAAGAGGTCCAAAAGAAATCAAAATATTTCAACTTATTGGTGATAGGGGACACATTTATGCAGTGATTTCTAACAAAATTCCAGTAACGCCACCCCTTAACACAAATTGAACATAATCTTGATACGACCATGAATAAAAACATAACTGTCGATTTTGTGTGTAATTTATAAATGTATTTCATCAAAATATTTAATTAAGATATTTTCAAATTGATGATCAAAGATATTACTAATTATTGATCTCTTCGCCAATGCATCACAGTTAGGCATTGTAACAAACTATAGATTGTCTTTCCTATCTTTCCATAAAACTTGTTTTATCACGGTATGGCTGAAATACTGCTGATGTGAAGAAAAATCTTAACTCACTCACCCCACTCACTTCTATATTTCATGCTAGTTTTGGTGTAAGGACAAATTTTAAAAATCTGCCCTTGTTTTACTGTAAGTTTTCTCTCTCGTTCACAGGGATCATCGTTATTTAGTGCTATCGAAAACTCGGACATCATGATGACACAACCGCAGTCTCCGTCAACTTCGTCTCCAAACTCCCACAACACAAACACAGCTGCAGACATGTGAGAATGTAGATTCGTGATGTAGATCGACAAGAGGAGATCCTGTTCGCTGAATACATTTGTAGATTATTTAAAGGGTCTGACTGTATGTTTTGACGGGCAGATGTTTGGAGGGAGGCTTGGTGTTATGGGCTGGGGGATGGTTGGTTGGCTGGTTGTTTAACGCAGCACTCTGCAATGTTCCAAGGCCTAGATTTCCGAAGCTCTTTTAGCACTAAGATAATTAAGTAGTTAATAATGTTAATGTATGGCACTTAAGACTATCTTAGCTTAAGAGAGCTTTGAAAATCTAGGCCCAGGTTTATGGTGGCAATTCTGTAAATAATCGAGTCTGGACCAGACAATCCAGTGATCAACAGCATGAACATCAATCACACAACTGAGATAAGATGACATGTGGTCAACCAAGTCAGCTCCCGTTAGTCGCCTTTTATGACAAGCATGGGTTGCTGGTTCTTTAACTGAGCACTCAGCAATGTTCCAAGTATATGGCGGCAGTCTGTAAATAATCAGATTTTGTCTGAGAATATTGTTTTGTCTGAAAGAAGGAATTTCGATAATGCATTTTTGCTCAGAAATGAACTATAATGTTCAGGAAATGAGATTGAGGTATAGTTTGTCCACTATAACTGGTTAAAATACTTTAATATCAGCCCATCCACCACTTATATCTCCTTTTGCTGCTTATTTGCTGAGGTGCCTGCTCTAGCCATTTTTGTCGTAAGGATATTGAATTTATAAAAAAAGATTATTTTTCCTTATCCTGACTCATGATTATTTGCTCTCTCTTCCGAACGGTCAAGTGGAAACTTGAATCCTTTCAATTCCCTGAAGCTTAACGCATAAATCACTCACCATCAATTACCTCCTTTGGTTTCCGCCAAAACCGCATCGTGACCTCGCCATGCTTTGGTCCTCACTCTCTCCTCTATCGTCCTAGCAGACGGTTGGGCGGTCACTTCAGGGTCCTTTCGCAGCTTATAACTTCAAATATTTTGGATATATAGCACAAATTCTACAGTGAATGTGGTTATTAGTATGTTATTTATCATATTATTAACAAAATTTGTACAATTCGTGTCAAATTAATTCACGTTTTACTCCGTTTTCAGATGACTGTCTGTTTACAAATGTATGTGTAAACAGTGATCCATCACGTCTCAACGCTTGAATTACACCCTGGGTGTTCTTCTTGGCTGGTTAATCTTTTGATTATGTCTTGATGTTGATTATTGTGTATAATCATATGTATATATTGAATTTGTGACTTCATATATTAATTGAATTGTGAAAATTTGACTTGTGGAAATTTTCACATGTCATTGGAAATTTTATTCTAAAATTACACAACCTTGTTGGCAGAGTTTAACCAGCCTGCGTGAGAAAGTGATGAAGTTGTGAGGGTTGTGAGTTGCTGTGACTATGTTTTAAGCTGTGCTGATATACGATGTCATCCCAGTCGAAGTCTGCGGCGTCACCCGATGGGAGAAGGTATCTCCGCGGACTGTAAGTAAAGGAAGTCCCCTCCGGCAGAGGCGGCATCGCAACATAAGAAGAAAGGCAGCTTCTTCAGGGAAGCAGACCTCGTCATCCAGGCATTCATCTAGATTGTCCCACTCTGGTAGATCGTCAAGGTGGTACATACCCTTATGCAGCGTCATCAACAGATGTTGGTGTGCCTGGTGCTGAAGCAGATGGTTCCAGCCCTTTAAGTCCTCCAGTGTTGCAGCCTGAGGTCTTCCTTGCAGCAGACAGCTTAAAGTCCTGAGATACTGTCAGCGCTCAGGTATGACATGCCGATCTACCCCTAGCAGTGATGCAGTTAGACTATCAGGTAATTGGAATCCCGGCAAGCAGTCTACCAAGCCGTTGCAGAGCCAGAGACAGCAGAAGTCAGGCTGGAACCCATTAGCATTTGCAAGCGCTATCAACGAGGCCGACAAATGAGTCAGTTGCAGTAGTCCGCAGCAGCATCCGATTACCAACGTGAGGTCCTCAATGCTGAAGACTTTGCTGATACCATCACCCGTAGGGTGATACAGGCGATGGAGATGAGATTAGACCGTGACATCACAGCCTGGCAGATGAGGGGCAGCATACTGAAGATGATGACCTAGTCTTCACTGAAGCTGAGGTGCTGGTGTGGGTGGCTGATGGTCTCCCGTTATCGCCCCCGTCCAAAGGCGCTAATCCTGCTGAGGCGTACTGTATGAAGGATGATGACTCTGAATGAATTACTATCCCGCCGATGAAGCCCATTGTCCAGGTATCAGACAACCTGAAATGCAGCCTTTGAGAAGGCTTCAAGACACAAAGGGCAACATACTCCGCGAGTTTAACCCTAGATGGTTCCGACATCACAACATGAGTCAATTCGACAAGGCTACAGAGGTTGATGAAGATTTCTACCTGGTCACTGACTTGAAGTCTTGCAGTTACAAGGTAGAAGACAAGAGATTAGGCGCAGCTTGATACGACAACCTGTAGGGCCTTTTACGGGTTAGCAAGGTCTAGAGCAATCAACGAGGCGCTGATGTACGCTTTCAAGAATCCTAAGACGGAGGAAGAAAAGATGATCCGGTCTACACTAGTTGTCCAGCGAGGATCAGGAGTTTATCTCCAATCACTTGGCTTCTACATCGGCAGGCATCACTCTTCTACATCGTCAAGGGTTGCTGAGTTCCTGTGCGTGGCCAGATGTCTACACCAAGCCTCTACTTAGGAAGCCTTAGGCAGTGCCTACTCTGTTTGGCCGGCATCCGGCAGTTGTCACCTGAAGTATCTCAAGACTCCAAAGACTTGATGTTGATCAAGTCGTACAGACGATCAACTCCATGGTGCGTCATTCAACTCAAGCTAGTCAACCATGATCCTGCTTCTCTGGTATACAGAGAACCAAAGAGAAGAAGTTCCCGACTACACGTGGCGGCAACACGGGATCCTTTTCATCGTCCCAGTAATACTAGAAGTTACTCAGGCTGAGGATGGACCTCTGGTGGCGCAGGACATCCCGTTACTGAAGGGCAGGTTCGAGCGACTGGTCGCGCTTCCACCCCAGCTGTTCCTGTAAAACCGTCATCCGTGGGTGGGCGTCTGGGTCTATACTGGGAAAATTGGAGAGTACTACAGGACGACTATGTCACAGAAGTCTTACAGAGGGCTACAGCATCCAATTACAGTCGACGCCATCGTTGACAGATCAACCGTTGGTCTTCAAGTATCCTCAGCTACAGCGGAGACAAGCTCACGAGGCTATGGAGATGTTGATGGCAAAAGGTGCTGGAGAGGTCGTCGATCAACGCAGACTCACGCCGGGTATTACTCTCAATTTTCCTAGTACCCAAAAGAACTCCAAGAGAAGTTCCGACTTATCTTCAATATGAAGAGCTTCAACAGAAATTACCTGTTGAGACCAGAGAAGACCAGCTGAGACATCTTATCCGACCTTATCCGACTTCTTCATGGCCAGCATAGATCTGCAAGATGCCTATCTACATATCCCGATACATCCAGAATCCGGAAGTACCCAATTCCTGTTCGGTCGTCATTACCAGTGGAAGGTCCTGCCTTTTGGAATTTCATCGGCCCGTGGTTAATTACGCGAATAACCAAACCGATTGTCGCTTATCTCCATCAGAGGGGGCCTATGAAGTGCCTTCTACCTAGACGACGGCATCCAGGCACATCAAGATGCAGATCTACTCAAACTACAGCTGCAGTTTACGATCAACCTGTTGACACAGTTGGGCTGGCTGGTGAATCATCAGAAGTCGGAGTTGGAACCAACCCAAGACCTACAGTTCCTAGGCATCAGATTCCTGGCGTTGGAAAATCGCATCCTGGTTCCAGACAACCCGATGGCAGAGCATCCAGTCGTGCATACCAGACGCCCTCAACACTCCACTAGACTTCAGTATGTGGCAGCTAATCTTGGGTCTACTGGCGTGGGCACATGCTCTCATCCGCAGAGGAAGATTGCAACTTTGTCCGCTACAGAGGTTCCTGATAGCTCATCTAGACAATGTTCAGAAGTTCGCCATCCCACAACGTCTAAAGAAATTCCTGCTTTGGTGGACAGTAAGGTCGAAGGTTTGCGGCAGAACCTATTTGAGAGATCCAAATTACAACAGACATCTCTACGTGGATCGTCCCTCCAAGGCTGGGGGTGCACATCTCAACGATGAAGTTACAGCAGGGCTGTGGTCAGAGAAGGGTCTGCACATCAATCAGCTAGAACTGAAAGCAGTAATAGAAGCAGTACTACATTGGGCGGTGCAGTTAAAAGATCAGGTACTGATGATACACACACAACTCCACTGTGGCCTTTTACATAAATCTGCAAGGGTCCACGAGATCAGTGCCTCTGCTTCAACTGACGTTCCAGCTATTCGACATTGCAGAGATGAAATCAACCTGAAGATGGGCTTGCCACATCCCAGGGGCAAGAAGCGTCCCTAGCAGGCGCTCTGTCCAGACCAGTGCGACGGCCGTCTCCCACAGAGTGGAAGTTACATCCGAGGCGTTCCAGTGGATAACATCCCAACTCGGCCGCCCTCTCATAGATCTGTTTGCAACCCGTTTCAACAATCAGGTGACAACGTTCGTCTTGCCTGTGCCAGACCCGCTGGCATGGGCTGTCGACGCCTTAGCAATATCATGGGAAGGAATGAAGGCTTACGCCTTCCCTCCACCGAATCCTACTACCACAAGTACTACGCCAGGATCAACCAGACGAGGGTCCTACAACTGACTTTGGTAGCGCCTTACTGGCCAGCGGACTATGGTTCCCAGACCTCATAGATCATCACGGCGAACCAGTACTACGACTCCCAGACTGGCCGAATCTACTCGTCCATCCTCACACCAAGCAGCATCACGGCAACCCAAAAGCGTTCCAGTTACACGTTATGGAGGATATCACATACTGCTTGAAGAGTCGAGGATACTGCACTAGAGCAGACCAGGCAGTAACCTTGGCTCTACGTGAATCTACGTAGATCTAACCTGTATGATGACAAGTGGAGAAGCTTTGAACAGTATGCTGTTCGACAAGGGTTCCACGGCAAGATGAGCGACTAATCCACAAGTAGCAGATGACTTGTGGCATTTGAGTCCACTAGACATCTGAAGGGTTCCAAATTGTCTACTTACCTTCCGGCAATCAGCTCTGTCATCACCATGGTCATCACCATGAGGGGGTGAAGTTGACCAAGGTGCCCTGAACTTTCAAGTGAGAAGATCAACAACAGAAGTTCAGGGCACCAGCTTGGGACCTCAACATAGTACTACAGCACCTCATCAGTGAGGTATATGAGCCGCTGACACAGATGACATTTGAGTTATTAACTCAAAAGGCGATATTCCTCCTTGCCTTGGCTACTGCAGCTCGGATGTCAGAGATACACCCTTGACTTCAACCGCACGCGAGTCGACACGGGGAAGAAGGGTAGCAGTCCATCTAGGCCTTAGATGGGACTTTATAGCCAAGAACCAGCTACCGGGACAACCGGATCGTCAATTCCACGTCGGCATTATCAACCATCCTGGGTCCACAGGACTCTCAAGATCTATCTTTATTCCCGGTCAGAGCGCTGAAAATCTACTTGGAGAGATCTGATATGAGAAGGAGGAAGTTCAAGCGTCTATTTATCCCGCTATCACCCGCTACGACGGTAGAAGTCTCGCGTACTACGGTCTCCTTTTGGATCAGAGCGGTGATCCTAAGAGCCTACAAAGCAGCAGGGTTAGAGCCTCCAAGAGCATCTAACCCACATGAAGTAAGAGCGTTGGCCTCGACACTCGCCCTACATGGAAATTGCTCAATATCATCTATAATGGAAGGCTGCTTTTGGAAGTCAGACACTGTCTTCGCTAACCACTATCTGAGAGACATCTCCACGGAAGATGTATCTGGTATACATCGATTCGGCCCTCTAGTCATAAGCGCAGCAACTCACTATGCCGGCCAGATGATGAAGAATCTCACCCTTGTCATGCAGACTCGTTGATGCCAGGCAATTGTTCCATTGCCACCGGCTGAGAGTCCATGTTCCCCTATCTTACGAGATAAAACAGCATGAGTGATACATAGACTCAGTTATGGTAATGTTCTTGCCTTAACAGATGGGTCGCGATACCAGGTTCGGTAATGTTCTTGCCACAAACATATTGGGTCATTGCAGAATATCTAGACAAGGTGTCTAGTATACTGAATCCACAAAACCTAGGCATACTTCTAACACATTATGTATAAGCAGGTGGTCCCCAATTAGCATCGAGAAGATACTGAAGTTAGCAGAAAAGAAACTTCCCAGGGGTAAATCAAGCTGAACGCTGATGTGAATACAATCATGCAGGGAACTCCTGTAGGTGGCTGGACCACCACCTTTCCCTCGGATTCAGTAAGCAAATAATCATGAGTCAGGATAAGGAAAAATATGTAATTTTTATGGTAAAATTAATATTTTATACTTATCCTGACTCATGAGATGAAGCCCTCCCAACAGTCCCCCTCTCACCACCGCGGGTTTCCCTGTAGACCTGAGTGGGGCATATATCGAGAGAGAGTGAGGACCAAAGCATGGCAAGGTCATGTGCGGGTTTTGGCGGGGAAACCAAGGAAGGTAATTGAGGGTGAGTGATTTTATGCGTTAAGCTTCAAGGGAATTGAAAGGATTCAAGTTTCCACTTGACCGTTCGGAAGAGAGGATGAGAAAGCATATATTTTTCCTTATCAAAAAAAAATCATGAGTCAGGATAAGTATAAAATATTAATTTTATTATAAAAATTACATACTCTGCTGTAATTGTCATCACAGTGTTTTAACCTTAAAGTGACATTGTTATACATGATGAGGATTGGCATTCATTCATTCATTCATTCATTCATTCATTCATTCATTTTCTATTGTGGAACTTTGAATGTGAAAATCACATAACAGCATGTGCAATATATTTAGTATGCAATATGTATGCAATGTATCACTTCCTGTACAGCCCTACATTCTTCCCCGACAGGTATCTTTCACCTATGCATCCACGGTCAGGTATCATTCCTCCATCAGCAACAAATGGCACCTTTCCTGTGAACTCCAGTCCTTCCTCCAGAGGAGCTGGGAATCCGGGCGGTCAAGATGGAGCGTCCGCTCCAGCACCAAGGCGATCTCAGTCTCTCAACCTTTTCTTCAGCAAAGGTCAGAAAACATTTATCTGTGAAATTTCCAATAACCCCAATAATTTCAAAATCTCTATCATAGAAAAATCTCAGCAATATTCCAGCTATATGGCGGCAGCCTGTAGATATCGAGTCTGGACCAGACAATGCAGTGATCAACAGCATGAGCATTGATCTACGAAATTGGAATATGATGACATGTGTCAACCAAGTCGGCGAGTCTGACCACCCGATCCCCTTAGTCGACTCTTGCGACAAGCATGGGTTAATGAAGATCAATTCTATCCCGCGTTTAAACGGGTTTGCAGCAGGTATGGGATTTCAGGTATGGGAATGGGAGTGTCCTTCAGTAGTAGTAACATTTTTAGCAAGTTTATGATCTTGTATCTATAAAGGAATAAAATGTATGATGAACCATATCGTTGTATGAAGACTGGTGCACCAGGGTGTAAACTCTTGTAGTTGTGGGTTAGAGAGCATTGTTCGACAAGCATAGAAGCGTGATGGAGGAATGCTGAATGACTTCTCTTGTTTCAGTTGGGAGGACAGGATTTCACAAACTCCAGAAGTTGTGCACCATGCTGGAAGTGACCAAGGATGTGGTGAGTAGGCATCTCCGAGAATAGGTGTAGGTTCCGATTGAGTAGGCGCAACCTCTCTGTTAGAATTGCCAGTGTAGGTTCCGATTGAGTAGGCACAACCTCTCTGTTAGAATTCTCAGTGTACGCCCCAAGTGAGTAGGTGCAACCTCTCTGTTAGAATTCCCTGTGTAGGTTCCGATTGAGTGAGGGCAACCTCTCTGTTAGAATTGCCAGTGTAGGTTCGATTGAGTAGGTGCAACCTCTCTCTGTTAGAATTGCCAGTGTAGGTTTCGATTGAGTGAGCAACCCTCTCTGTTAGAATTGCCAGTGTAGGTTCGATTGAGTAGGCAACCTCTCTGTTAGAATTGCCAGTGTAGGTTCGATTGAGTGGTGCAACCTCTCTGTTAGAATTGCCAGTGTAGGTTCCAAGTGAGAAGGCACAACCTATCTCATAGAATTCTCCAGTGTATTTCGATCCCAAGTGAGAAGGCACAACCTATCTCATAGAATTCTCTGTGTTGCCACGTTCCCCAGTGAGTAGGGGCACAACCTATCTCATAGAATTCTCAGTGTATGGTCCCAAGTGAGTAGGCACAACCTATCTCATAGAATTCTCAGTGTCACGTTCCCAAGTGAGTAGGCACAACCTATCTCCTAGAATTCTCAGTGTATCGTTCCCCAGTGAGTAGGCACAACCTATCTCCTAGAATTCTCAGTGTACTGTCCCAAGTGAGTAGGCACAACCTATCTCCTAGAATTCTCAGTGTACGTCCCAAGTGAGTAGGCACAACCTATCTCATAGAATTCTCAGTGTACAACCTCCCAGAGTGAGTAGGCACAACCTATCTCATAGAATTCCTCAGTGTAAGTCCCAGAGTGAGTAGGGCACAACCTATCTCCTAGAATTCTCAGTGCACATCCCAAGTGAGTGGGCACAACCTATCTCCTAGAATTCTCAGTGTGCGTCCCAAGTGAGTAGGGCACAACCTATCTCATAGAATTCTCAGTGTATCGTTCCCAGTGAGTAGGCACAACCTCTCTGTTAGAATTCCCAGTGTAGGTTCCGATTGAGTAGGCACAACCTATCTCCTAGAATTCTCAGTGTAGGTCCCAAGTGAGTAGGCACAACCTATCTCCTAGAATTCCCAGTGTAGGTCCCCAGTGAGTAGGCACAACCTATCTCCTAGAATTCCCAGTGTAGGTTCCCAGTGAGTAGGCACAACCTATCTGTTAGAATTCCCCAGTGTAGGTTTCCAAATCTCTCTCAGAATTCTCAGTGTACGTCCCAAGTGAGTAGGCACAACCTATCTCCTAGAATTCTCAGTGTATGTCCCAAGTGAGTAGGCACAACCTATCTCAGAATTCTCAGTGTACGTCCCAAGTGAGTAGGCACAACCTATCTCAGAATTCTCAGTGTAAGTGAGTAGGCAGGCATGACCCTTTCTCAGAATGGTCAGTGTATGTCCCAAGTTAGTAGGCTTACCTCACTTCTCCTAGAATTCTCAGTGTAGGTTCCCAATGAGTATACACAACCTACTTCACCCTGGTTAGAAGACATGACATGTTTCCTCATAGCAGAATTCCAAGTGTAGAATTGTGCTCTTGCCTATGTCCCTGTGCAGGTTGCCAGTAGCTACTGCTTGCTTGAAAGTCCCTATCATAATGTCCCATTGGACTGCCATGATTTTGAACTCAGTTAAAAGTTAAAATGTTTCCTTCAGCAACAAAAGATCTGGACATGTTTTGAATACTGCATCACTAACAAGCCAGCACTGATGAAAAACAGACACATCGACCAGGTTGGTGGTGACTTGATTTAATGCCTTTTTTCACAATTATACTTTATATGCAGTGTTCAATTTGGCCAGGATGATGGCTGGTTTTCAGTTTACCCATGAAGATCCAGGTTAGAATTGGTCTTTAGCAACCCATACTTGGTGTAAGAGGTGGACCCTTGAAGATCCATTTTAGAATTGGTCTTCAGTAACCCATGCTTGTCGTAAGAGGCAACTATTGGGATCCAGACTCTTGACTTGGTTGACACATGTCTTCCCTATTATGTAATCGATGCTCATGCTGTTGCTCACTGGATTGTGTGGTCCAGACTTGATTATTTACAGACCATCACCTATGGGGAATATTGCTGTGTGGTCAATCAATCAATCAATCAATCAATCCAAAGGGTGACTAATGGGATCGAATCAAGATCACTGACTTGGTTGACCGAATGTCATCATTATCCCTTGGGCTATAGATCAATGCTCATGCTGTTGATCACTGGTTTGTCTGGTCCAGACAATAAGTGGGCATGGCATAAGATATATCTCACCTGACATCTGTCAAAGTTACCATATAAGCTCTAACAAGTACTGTGATGTGATAATAGTGTGGTTGGTGTTGTAGATCATGATGTGTTCGCTGTACGGGATCTGCAAGGTGGTTGAGAAGGAGATCAAGTTCAAGGCGATCGTCCACATGTACAGGAACTTAGCAAATGTGGATCAATCGGTAAAACACAACCACTGTCCCTGTGAGGTTCTTATACACCGACATGGCCTCACTATCATATTAATCTGTCCTTGTCATCAGCATTGTTATTCATATTATTTGGTTAATATCCACACAACGCGTTTTCGAGGGGTATTATTTTGGACTCCGTGCTTCCATATGTCCATCCATGAAAATTCGGTCTTTTCCTCGAACAGAACTCTAAAACCGTTCAAAGTTTCTTCACCAAATTTGGCACATAGATAGGTCTTTTGGTGAACTGGTGACTTTTGGTAGTTTTGGAATTTCTAAATAAAATATGTTTTGTGTTTCCATGGCAACAAGTTTTACTTTTGACTGAAATGGGTGTTAGTTTTCTTTTGGTGGTAGATGGTCTTTTTCTGGAGCAGAACTCTAAAACACATTCAGAGAGTTCTTCAGCCCTGGTGGTAAACTGGTACCGGTGCCTTTTAGCTGGTTTTGGATTTCGAATAAAATAATTTTTGCATTTCCATGGCAACAAGTTCTCCATTGACTGAAATTGGACTGAAATTTGTGCTGCTTTCCAGAGCAAAACTTTAAAATCCTTTCAGTACTGTAATTCCACTTTGTGGGTTTTCAACAGTATCACTGTATTTCTGTATCAGCATTACTGAGGTACATCAAAGCATGGAAGCACTCAGGCAGTCTGTTGTTGATACTAGCATGCTCGTATATTAGTAGATTACATATGTATGTTTTCATTAGAATAATGTCGAAAAATGTGACATTTGACATCATAACTAGTTGACATATTCCTGAAGAGTATTTTACCATTGCGGGGATATTGATGACTTTGTCTTCTTGTTTTAGAGATGTGTGAAGCTCATTTCTGGTGTCCCCTGCCGTGATGTTGGTGGAATATTGCTAAAAGCGTAAAACTAAACTCAGTCAGTCAGTCTTGTTTTAGACTTGAGATTGTTGTTTTCTCTGCTGTAGGTTTACAAGAGTGCCTTCATACACTTGACGTGAGATTACGTCTGTTGTTTTGTCTGCTCTAGGTTTACAAGAGTGCCTTCATACACTTGACGTGAGATTACGTCTGTTGTTTTGTCTGCTCTAGGTGTACAAGAGTGCCTTCATACACTTGACGTGAGATTACGTCTGTTGTTTTGTCTGCTCTAGGTGTACAAGAGCCTTCATACAATTGACTTGAGATTACGCCTGTTGTTTTGTCTGCTCCTGAAGGTACAAGAGTGCCTTCATACACTTGACATGAGATTACGCGTCAGTTGTTTTGTCTGCTCTAGGTGTACAAGAGTGCCTTCATACCCTTTACGTGAGATTACATCTGTTGTTTTGTCTGCTCTAGGTGTACAAGAGTGCCTTCATACATGGGAGTGAGTTCGACTCTATCATCGGATTCTACAACAAAGTTTTCATGCAGAATATGAAGACCTACATTCTTCAGTTCTCAGTCAACAGGCCCATGGTAAGTCGCTGCAGTGGTCCGACTTGCTGATCTTCAGCAACCCATGCTTGTTGCTTTGTGGAGGTCAGTAAAATGTCATCTTTGGGGTTACACCTTCTCAGTAAAGTGCTGGTTCAATCTTGGGCCTTTCAGGAAGAGTTTCTCTGTGGGTACTTTAGTGTCTTATGCTGAAGTTTTAATCTCGGATGGGACTCGATTCAAAGTAGTTCAGTATTTTACTGAGAAAGTGTACTCCAAAATAAAACATAAGTTACATTTGACCAAATGGCATTCCATGTAGGTTTGAATTAGTAGTGTCTTCAGCAGCCTAGACTAACATCTTGACAGTGAGATCTTCATCATCATTTTGGCAACCAAGTTTCTTCTTTGAGAGGCATTTTAGAAGTTGTGAAGATGAAGGAAAACTGATTTCTATGGATAGTCAACTTCTTTATTTATTATTTCATCTCGTCAGCCTATCACAACCTAATCAAAGACCACCACCAGTAATCCTTCCCTACCTCCTTTGTCCATCTGGCTTCCATGCTCCCTCCTTTGTGCTTGTAATCACAACTATTGTATCGTCCAACTCATCAATTGTATAAACTCAACTCTAATCACAATCAATCACTCTGTACATCAACCTCCTCTGCTGTAATCACTTATCAAATATCCAATGTACATCAACCTTGTTAATTGTATATACTCACTATGCAGCTATGTATATATTCTCCTTGCTTCAGTTGTTGTATCACTTGCTTGATAACGGTGTTAGTACATACACCGAAGCGTCGCACTCATTGCAATAAAGAAGTTGACTATCCATAGAAATCAGTTTTCCTTCAACCAAGTTTCTTGTCAAATAAAGTAGTCGGGTATCTGGCGTGCTGCCTTGTTTGATGCTAATCATTTTAGCCCATCACATGCTGATACTCATAATGTAAATCACTGGATTGTCTGGTCCAAACTCAATTATTTACAGACAACTGTCACATAGCTGGAAAAATTGCCAAGTGCATTATTACACAACAAATAAAGTCCAGTTGACATGCATGGAAACCCATTTCAAGAGGTCAGACTTCTGTGAAAGTTTTTTTCATGGCTTGTCATTGTGCACAGACATTGTGCTCATGTAGGTGATGATGTTGCTGCTGATGGTGATATAGATGATGATGGTGATGATATAGATGATGATGGTGATGATATAGATGATGATATGGAGCATTCACTCAATCACTGATAAATCGGTGGTTTGTGTCAGTCATGATTAAGCCTAACTTTCAGTGATTTCGGTCAGGGAATTAAATACTTTTGTCTGTCACCAGCCTTTAAAGCTGCTCCCAGACTCACCTTGTTCATGTCAATCTGACCATTGTTTGTATTTTCAGGCTCCGACACTATCTCCAGTTCCAAAGCAGATGATGTCACCCCGCACTGCCTCCCAGCATTACAGGTAGGTAGGGGGTTGTCCTGTGTGTGTCGGGGGCGTGTAATTTATAGCAAGGGTGGTGGGTATGAACTAGGGCTGGGACTGGTCCAAATTTCTTACCTGGGAACCTGACCCCCTATTACCCGACCCGACCCGGGTACCCGTTATACCGATTATAACACTACAGGGATAGAAATACTTTTTTTCTAAGTGTGCCTTAGAAGTGTGCCCACATTTCTTTTTCAGAAGAAGTCCTCCTTGGGGTACATATAAGCATTAAAATGTCCATTTTAAAAAACCTACGACAGTTGTAACAATATTTCAATAAAATATTTTTACCAAACAAAAACTTCGTTATGTTTAGTGAGACCATCCCTATAGGGCCCCTCACAGGGCCCCCTACAGCCAAGAGCAGGTAACTCACATGTTTTCAGAATAGATGACTGTAGCAATGATGATGATCATGAAATTTGTTGTACAAATGTAACCTGTTTTCTGTTATCACTGATATGTCTTCTGTTTAAAATGGTTTTCTTAAGCTTCATTTGTTCTGCTGTCCCAGCACCTTTAATAGCTAAGAATTGTGGGACAGGTTATCTTGTTCAATATATCTAACATACACAATTTCCTCTTCAATAACCAAACTATCAGTACTCCCAAAACTCTTAATGGAAAAACAACCAGATTTCTTTACATCATCCATCATAGTTCCAGTGATTTCCTGGGCGGTAAAGTTAATAAATGTTTTTGCTTGTTTGTCATTTGGCGCAAGTGTTTTGAATTGGGGATTAAATGACTAAAGGTGAGGTATGTCTAAAAAGAATTAGGCGTGCCATAAGGGCACCAAAACATCAGAACAGCAAACATCCCTCCATAACAAATAAGGAGCTACAAGCAACTGCCAATTAATTAGGGCTGTAACGATGCATCAAACTATCGATGCATTCAATTGTTGAGACTCTGATAGCGATTTATCGATGGTAGAAACGTAAAGCTATTATTTTTCCTTATCCTGACTCATGTATTATTGCTTGTCTCCTTCCTTTCCCGAACGTTAGTGGAACACTTGTATCTCCTTTTTGAAGCTCCCTTTAAAAAAAAGCAGACGTAAAATCACTACTCACCACGAGTTGTGTCCCTCTGGTTTTGGCGGGAAAACGGCGCCACCCGTCTTCCCATGCTTCACTCTCTCCTTCTTCGCCCTAGTGGACGGTTGGGAGAGCGCCTGTGTCTCCAATACGGCACTATATCCTTTGATTAATTAGTTATTTCCCTATAAGTTACCTTTATAAGGCTTTAGGGAGTATCCTTCTACAATATGGTTTGAAATTTATTCGTAATTTGACTGTTTATTCACGGTTTTTACGTGATTGTTCAGTTGTTTACATTTCATGAAAACCTGTTTTAGATTATGGTTTAGGTTATCTGCTGCAGACCATTTTACTGTGCCCCAGTTGCACAACAATATGTACTTCCAGCTCTCGCTGTAACTTATGTCAGCAATTTACACAAATTCAATTTAATAATTATTATTTCTCTGTACTTAGGTGTGCTAAGGATAAATCCAGATGACTTTTGCAAGTCATGGATAAACCGGCTGAGTCCCTCAAGAGCTGTCCATCATTGTCAGACGACATACTTCCATCCAGTGACCTGCCGGAGGCGTCCTCTGAAGATGGGCGTGGGATGTTGTCCGCCATTACACCGAAGAAAGGTCTTCTACATCGGAAAAACTCCTCAACCCATAATGAAGAAGAAGAGGCCATCTTCGTCGCAGAAGAAGCCTCTTACACCCTAAGATTTCAAGCAGCTCTCGGGGAGTTCTTCGCAGATTACGAGGACTTTTAGCGAAATCGTCCCGATGGAAGAGAGAGGACTTTATGATGAGCCGCTGCTGATCATCCCACAGATACAGCATAAGAAAAGGAAGCAGGCGTCCAGCAACGGTAGCGCCAGCAGCCCTATCTACGCCAGTCCGAGTTACCTTCTACACTGACAGCAGAGATCCATGAGGCACAGCGATCCCTGGACCATATCGCTACCATCTCAGATCGACATCACTACAATCGCCGCAGACATTCAACCCTGGGGCCTTCATGCAGCAATTCTCTCAACAGATGATGGAGATGATGGAAGCCCGGCGCAGGGAAAGAGCCACGCATGATGGACAGCCAGGCGTCTCTCATGCTCAAGTCATCAACCTCAGAGAGGATCCAGACCTGCACGAATCGAATTCCCACACTGATGATACATCTGAGAGGCCCACCAGAGAATCTAGCTCTAGGACGAAGAGCAGATCTACGCTTCATGGCGTCCAGCAAACCTGCGCCAAGAGGGCGGCATGCTCTTCAGAACCAATGAGATCGTCATCGGATGATGAGGGCTAATAAAGAACCTTCACGCAGGCTGACCCGCTTCATGAGAGAAAGAAACCTACACCACCTAGAAGGTCGAGAGAGGCCTCGGGACTCATACCCTCAACAAAATCTCTCACCTGCCGGCGAAGGTTATCTGAATTATCTTCAACAGCGTCAACAACAAGATCGCCCGGAAGGCAATCCCGGACTAGAAGACTCTCACCTACACGCAGGTCGCCTTTACAGATCGCCTCTTAGAACTTTTACACGTAGTTCAACATGCTCATCCCCGTAATGTGATCGCCACGTAGATCGCCACGCAGAATCCCCACACAGATCCCCAACAAAGGATGGTCAACGATCTCTTATACCAGTGGACATGATACAGAGGGCGATGGCGGTATCATATTTTTCGGACTCAGAGATAAAATAATGGATGGCTAATGGACTGGACCTAAGCGTCACCCTCTCTAAGGAAGAGAATGAAGCACTCACGTACCTAATGAAGGGCGATGATGTGGCTACACGATCACTCTACCTCCAATTGATCCCATCTCGAAGTACCAGAGGATTTAGATGCAGCCTTCAGGAAGGCAACGGTTCCAGGCTCCTAATATCCCACAGTTCAATGCAAAGAAGTTCTCACTATACAACATGGACCCGCTCATGAAGGCACAAAAGATAGATGAGAACTATAAAATCATCAACGCCTCCCGGACCAAATCTTACAAGATTGATGACAAAAAGCTGGCACAGATAGACACTATGACCAGAAGGATGTTCTTCGACTTAAAAGATCCAGGGCAGTTAATGAGACGCTAATCACCAAGTTTAAGAACTCTACTGCAGAGGAAGACCGGATGATTTATTCTGCCCTACTAACGCAGAAAAAGGACCACCAATTTATGTTGGAGCATCTATCATCCATATCAGCAGCATTGACGCTAGCTAGAAGACAAGGACTATTGTCATCATGCAACTGGAGTGAACGCTTCACTAAGATCGCTGTACAGAGCTCCATGGTCTACAACATCCATCTTAGCGTAGGGGAGATTGACAAGGTCGCCAAGGGAGTCACAAAGGAATCTAGAGAAGTCTTGATCAAGTCCATTGATACACTAGCCAGTGTCATCAGACAGATGTCCTAACTACTCTGGCAAATCCAAATTTGCAGGCATCCAGAAATCAAGAGAAAAGAAATGGGGACCTCCAAAGGAGGAAAGGGATTCTTTCGGTCACGCCCATCCGCAACTATAGAGGACTACCTGGACGCAGGCAGGGCACCCAGAGGCTATAGACGATGAAAGATTGGGTTCGAAACGACTGGAGTCTTCCACCCCAGCCGCTCCTCGCTCAACTTCTTTCCAAGTTGGTGGACGCCTACAACGCTACTGGGAGAACTGGGAAATTCTTCAAGATCCATTTGTATCCAACATCCTAAGAGACGGATATCACATACAACTACAAGCAGCCCCCTCCATTAACAAACGCACCACAGAGGTTCAACTTTGCAACCCATCGGACAGAGAGGCTTACAAGAAGCGGTCACATCTCTACTAGAGAAGGACGCTTATAGAGGTGATAGACCAGGACCAGATCTCACCAGGATTCTACTCCCCAGTTTTCCTCGCACTCAAAGAAAAACTCCAAAGAAAAGTTCCGACTAATTTACAACATGAGGACATTCAACAGAGATTATCTACGCAAAACCAGCAAAGTTCAGCATGATTCATCTACCACAACTACTACATCGTCTCGTCCGTCCGTTGGACCACATGGCCAGCATAGATCTACAGGACGATACCTGCATATTCCTATACATCTGGAATCAAGGAAGTACCTGAGATTCGTACTAGACGGATCTACACTACCAATGGAAATTCCTGCCATTTTGAATATCATCGGCCCCTGGTTGTTTACAAGGTAGCCGAAGCCCATAGTCACATACCTACATCATCGAGGTTCTACGAGTGCTTCTACCTAGACGATGGGATTCAAGCTCATCAAGATCCCAGTCATCTCAGACTTCAACTACACTTCACCATCAGGCTTCTCACTCAACTAGGGTGGCTAGTGAATCTCCTCAAGTCGGAACTAGAGCCTACACAGGACCTGCAGTTCCTAGGAATTCGGCTCATCACAACAGAAAACCGCATAGCGGTTCCAGAGGACCGTTGGCTGAAGATACAACACATGGTATCTCAAGCTCTACTCTCTCATTGGCCACTCTTTTACAGTGGCAGAGTCTGTTGGGTCTCCCTCCGTCAGCACAAGATATGTCGCGAGAGGGAGATTACAACTACGCCCACTACAGGTCTTCGTGAATGTACATCTGGACGATCAGGACCCCTTCGGACTCCCGGACAGACTAAAACCATATCTACTATGGTGGACTCAGAGATCGAATGTTTGCGGAGGCACCTACTTAGCAGAGCCTGAGTGCAAGACGCATCTCTATGTGGGCGATCTCTCAAGGTTGGGGAGCACACCTCGACAACAAAGTATCAGCTGGGAAATGGACAATAGAGGAGAAAGATCTGCACATCAACATGCTGGAAATGAAAGCAGTGATAAACGCCATACTCCACTGGACCAGCATTTTAAAGAATGCACATCTAACGGTACACACGGACAACTCCACAGTGGCGTTCTACATAAACAGACAAGGATCAACAAGGTGGGCTTAACCTTCTGAACCTCTGCTTTCAACTGTTCAGCATAATAGACAATCTGAACATCCATTATAAGCATGCCACATTCCAGGAGCCAAGAATGTGATAGCAGACGCACTATCTCGTCCAACTCAGCCATCCCCAACAGAATGGATGCTACATCCAGAGATCTTCAAACAGATCATACAAGAGATAGGAGCGCCACTAATAGACTTATTTGCCACAAGATTCAACAATCAACTGGTAACATTAGGTCTCTCCAATACCAGATCCACGAAAGCATGGGCAACAGATGCTCTAAGCATCTCTTAGGGAAGGACTAACGCCTTACGCTGTTCCAACACCAGCTCTAATACCGAAAGTGTTGCAGAAAATCATACAGGCGAGGAACCTGGTAACTGATTTTGGTGGATGCCTTACTGGCCAGCGAGGAATATGGTTCCCCATTCTCATACAAGAACTAGGACCGCCTCAACTGCAACTACCAGAGAGGACGAACTTGCTAGTACATCCGCACACCAAGCAAGCACACGGCAACCCACAGGTGTTCCGGCTACACGCGTGGAGCGTATCAAGGCGTGCTTGAATAAGAGAGGATATTCCGCCAGAGCAGTGAAAGCAGTCACGCTAGCTTTACGCAAGTCAACACGCAACTTGTACGACGACAAATGGCGAAGCTTCGAGACCTACGCTTTGAAAACAGGCTTCACAGCCATAAAAGCGACACACCCTCAAGTGGCGGACTATCTTTGTCACCTAAGACAAACGAAGCGGTTAAAAGGGTCAACACTCTCAACATAACTAGCGGCATTGAGCTCAGTTATCACTATGAGGACGAGTGTAAAACTGACTAAGGTACCAGAGTTACTGGCCTTACTACGCTCTTTTAAACTGGAGGACCAACAACAGAGATTTAAAGCTCCGGCGTGGGACCTCAACATAGTTCTGAGCATCTCACCAGTGACGCTTATGAACCATTAGATAGGACATCTTTTGAGTTCTTGACGAGAAAAACTCTATTCCTGATCGCCTTTAGCAACAGCAGCAAGGATGTCAGAAATACATGCTCTGGACTTTGAGAGGACACGATTTGATGAAAATCAAAACATCGTGCATATGGGACTGAGATAGGACTTTATAGCAATGAATCAACTGCCAGGTCAACCCGACAGACAATTCCACATCCCAGCACTATCATCAGTCCTTGGGCCACAGGATACACAGGACCTATCCTTATGCCCAGTAAGAGCATTAAAAGTCTACCTACAAAGGTCTAGGACCAGGAGACGAAAATTCAAGCGCTCTTTTCATCCCTATATCGACAGCGACACAGACGGAGATCTCTCGCTACTCTGATATCAATATGGATGAGAACTGTCATACTACTGGGCCTACAAAGCAGCAGGACTTGATCCTCCAAGAGCCTCCAATCCACATTGGAGCTCTAATACACCAGCTCTAATACCGAAAGTGTTGCAGAAAATCATACAGACGAGGAACCTGCAACTGATTTTGGTCGCGCCTTACTGGCCAGCGAGAATATGGTTCCCCATTCTCATACAAGAACTAGGACCGCCTCAACTGCAACTACCAGAGAGGACGAACTTGCTAGTACATCCGCACACCAAGCAAGCACACGGCAACCCACAGGTGTTCCGGCTACACGCGTGGAGCGTATCAAGGCGTGCTTGAATAAGAGAGGATATTCCGCCAGAGCAGTGAAAGCAGTCACGCTAGCTTTACGCAAGTCAACACGCAACTTGTACGACGACAAATGGCGAAGCTTCGAGACCTACGCTTTGAAAACAGGCTTCACAGCCATAAAAGCGACACACCCTCAAGTGGCGGACTATCTTTGTCACCTAAGACAAACGAAGCGGTTAAAAGGGTCAACACTCTCAACATAACTAGCGGCATTGAGCTCAGTTATCACTATGAGGACGAGTGTAAAACTGACTAAGGTACCAGAGTTACTGGCCTTACTACGCTCTTTTAAACTGGAGGACCAACAACAGAGATTTAAAGCTCCGGCGTGGGACCTCAACATAGTTCTGAGCATCTCACCAGTGACGCTTATGAACCATTAGATAGGACATCTTTTGAGTTCTTGACGCAGAAAACTCTATTCCTGATCGCCTTAGCAACAGCAGCAAGGATGTCGGAAATACATGCTCTAGACTTTGAGAGGACACGATTTGACGAAAAATCAAAACATCGTGCATATGGGACTGAGATAGGACTTTATAGCAAAGAATCAACTGCCAGGTCAACCGGACAGACAATTCCACATCCCAGCACTATCATCAGTCCTTGGGCCACAGGATACACAGGACTCCATCCTTATGCCCAGTAAGAGCATTAAAAGTCTACCTACAAAGGTCTAGGACCAGGAGACGAAAATTCAAGCGTCTTTTCATCCCTATATCGACAGCTTACACAGACGGAGATCTCTCGACTACGATATCAATATGGATGAGAACTGTCATACTACGGGCCTACAAAGCAGCAGGACTTGATCCTCCAAGAGCCTCCAATCCACATGAAATTAGAGCTCTGGCATCAACACTCGCTCTACATGGGAATTGCTCTATCACGACGATAATGGAGGGCTGCTTCTGGAAATGGGACATGGTGTTTGCCAACCACTACCTGAGAGACATTGCCACCGAGGACGCCTCTGGCATTCACCATTTCGGTCTAGCATAAGTGATAAGACCCAGTACTTGTAAGGACGCCTGCACATGACTTGCACAAGCCTAACCCAGGGTCGCTTCTCCACTTGATGCTTGCATCAAGAGATGGACTTGCAAAATCCACATAAAAATGTTAACAGAAGCAAGGACCAAAAGTTAACAATTGTGGTCCCCCCATCAGAGAAAGCTGGAAGCAAGGGTTACAGCAGCAGCAGAGCCTAGCAGTAAATTGAAGTCCTTCCAGGAAGTTCCCATAGGGGGGTATGCAAGACGTAAATCACTAATTGGAATCCAGAAGTGGCTTGTCCTACCACCAGATCCGACGGATTCTACAAGCAATAATACATGAGTCAAGATAAGGAAAAATATGTAATTTTCTGAGTAAAATTGATATTTTATACTTATCCTGACTCATGAGGTAAGCCCTCCCAACCTCCCCGCTAGGCACTTTGGATTTCCCTGTAAATCGGAGTGTCGGGCTAGCTATTCGGAGAGAGTGAAGCATGGGAAGACGGGTGCCGCCGTTTTCCCGCCAAAACCAGAGGGACACAACTCATGGTGAGTAGTGATTTTACGTCTGCTCTTTTGAAAGGGAGCTTCAAAAAGGAGATACAAGTGTTCCACTAACGTTCGGGAAAGGAAGGAGACAAGCAATAATAAATGAGTCAGGATAAGTATAAAATATCAATTTTACACAGAAAATTACATGATGCACATTTTCTAAAGGTAGGATTTCCAAGTAAATCCAGGCTGCAGCACCGATGTCTCCCCATATATGCTATAACCTCGAATCTCATTGCAAACCCCATTTTAATTTTATGTTCACCAGTATTCAGGGCAGGAAGAGGTTCTATGTGTCACCGCTGAAGGAGTCGCCATTCAAGTTGCCACCCTCACCGAGTCAGCTGACACCAAGGAGCAGTCTGCTATACAGTTTCGGGGAAGGTCTTGGAGTAAGTCACAAGCTCGTTGTTCATCTGAGTAAATAAACATTGATAATACTTAACAGTAAGTAGATCTGGCTATTTCAGATTGATAATCTGAAATATCTTGAAGGGAACAAATGCAAACATTTTCGACATAAATATTGTGTCATCGATAATATGTTACAAAAAACTGTTATTTAAACTCAAGGTGAGGTGAGGTGAAATTGGGTTTTACTTTGTGCTTGAGAATATTTCGCTCATATGACGACGTGCATGCGTGTGTATGTGTATGTGTGGCTGCTTGTACAAGCCCAGACTTAAGCTGGTTTTATAGTGCTAGCCCATTGAGATACCATACCACAGTGAAACATGAATACCCCACTCAGACACACTATACTGACTCCGAGCCGACCAATCCTTGTTGTACCCATTAATGCCGAGCGCCAGGCAGGGACCAACAAGTACCATCTTTTTACGTCTTTTGGTATGACGTGGTCGGGGATCGAACCCGCGGCCTTTCGCTCTCCGGACATATAGTAAGTTAAATTAAATCCTGAATTTGTCACCCAGGTATTGAGTTTGAAACATAGTTGTTGGCGAGTTTGTGTGTTGTTGTGCTTATAATGCTATGCGATGTTCTTGTTGTGTGTGTCTGACACTGACATGTTGTTCATGATGATGTTGTTGTTGTAGTCGTCCGAGAAGCTGAGGAACATCACAGAGAGTCTCTCCGCATACAAGCGACAGTCAGCGCCAAGAAGTCTGAAGCGCCTCCGCTTTGATCAGGTCTCAGCCGACGATGAACAGTATGTGTCCTCACAGTAGGATTGTATTAGCCTCAGGGTTTCTCAGCACGTTGAGAAGTTGATTTATCTTAAAGGCTCTATATCACACCACACCTCTAAAGTACATCATGCATTTCTCTCAATAATACTAACTATCAGCCCTCGGGGAAGCTACCGTATTATTTATTACGGAAAATATTACGTAATTAGTTAAGAAATACAGTTCACTCTACCACCATGTATAGTGTAATAAAGCACACTTTCGCCCTGAACTATTATAGTTAAAGCACGAGGATGCTTGCGTTTATTACACTATACATGGTGGTAGAGCGAACTGTATTTCTTTTCTAAGATGCCAAATTTAATACTTTCTAAGGATAATTACGATTAATTTAAGGCAGAAAACAAACGACGGTGTCGGTGACCTAAATTAAGAATCCTCGCACAGGGCTAACTGGCTCGCTGTTCTATTGATGTGTCTGTCCCCCTACGTTAAGACGAACGTTACCAGAAAAAACCCAAATGATAAGAGTTTGATGACGGTTTACGTTTGGATTAAATATCTTCTCTGAATTATTTTAATTACATCTGTGATTAACGTAAACCATATGGGGCAATATGAACATCGCATTTCTACTACCAACATAAGTTTAGATCAGTGCATCCAGATGAAGCTGAGTAGTCAAGCGACATTCCACGATTGCATTGTGGGAATGTAAACATTGAGAATGTTACCGTGTCGCTGACAACTTGTGAGTTGAATTGAGACATTTTAACTGTCGTAAAACATAACTGTCATGTTTCCACCAGTGATGTTAGCTGCGTGAAGCAACTGCAAACCAAGAAACGGGATGCAACGGAGTAGTTTACTGTAGGAGGCTGTACGAGGCGATGATCGCTGCTTACATTGTGACGTAATGTAAAATGGTTCGATTACGAGGGGGCACACTAGAATGGCGCAGTGACGCCAATACATTGTGACGTAATGTAAAAAGTGCACATTATCGTCTGATAAAGTACTGTCGGCACCTTTGATCTTTCACCGGAGCATCTTAGAAATTACAATATTAAATTAAAAAGTTCGAATGAGTTAATGCAACATTACATTAAATGGACTCCCGCACCCTTTATCAGCTGAACATTATTTCAAGCAAACCCCATAGAGTTATGTCCCTTGGAGCTCTCTTTATGAATATCCTATAACCCAACTTGTGATTGAAACCAGTTCGGCAGACGCCGACAACACCGCGTGCGACAGTTTTCGATGTACGGAGCAAATGTTTACATTCCATATTTGGCAAGTGTTATCTGTTTTGAAGCTGTTCACGTCAAAGTTTCAATTATTGATTTCAGGCAAGTCGTAAGGGATAATAAATCTTTTATGGTATCAATAGGAAGCTAAAGTGAGTGTATATGCCCCTAATATATATAATCTAGGCCAAAATATTGTCGAAAATGTGTGACATTGTGTCTTTGAGAGACAACCAGTTGGATTGGGTGGGCCGTCTGGTTACTTGGTTTACAGCCTGACACATTATCAACCACTCACTCATGCTCCCAATATCAACCACTATGTCTCGTCCAGATTTGATTATATACAGCCTGCCATATAGCAGGAATATTCTGGAGTGTGTCATTAAGCAGTAGAGGTGAAATGGTACGCTCTTACCACGGTACGGTACGTATTGTGGTACAAGGCCTTCGGATTTGTCCGTTTCAGTTCGGTATATGAGATATAATCATAATCCAGAAAAGCAAAGAAATGGATCGACTTTGACAAAAATTGATTTCTACACATTTTAGAAAAGGTTTAAAACGGTTAATAAAGTCACGGTATGAAAACAGAAAATACCGAAGTTTTTGGATTGCATTATGGCATACGGAACCAAAGGCAAAATACCGTTTCACCCCTATAGAGCAGCACACAAACATCAGAAGATGATATTCGGTCCAAAGTCGGCAGCAAGTTCAGTAAAATGTCTTACATTGGAATTAAGGCATTCCCAAATCATAGTGTCATATCTAATGTGAAGCCATTTACAAGTCAACTTCTTTTAGTGATATTATGACCAACATAGAGGACACTTTATGATTTATTTACATCATTGATTGCAGTGTCAGTATTCAATGTAGACAGCTAATTTCAATTATCATCACTTATACTGTTCCCAAGAGATCAACTGATGGAACTCACTGAATTGCTGCTGAGGGGCGTTGGGGTAGCCTAGTGGTTAAGGCGTTGGCTCGTCACTTTGAAGACCCGGGTTCGATTCCCCACATGGGCACATTGTGTGAAGCCCATTTCTGGTGTCCCCCGCCGTGATATTGCTGGAATATTGCTAAAAGCGGCGTAAAACCATACTCACTCACTCACTCACTCACTCACTGAATTGCTGCATCATGTTACCCTGGAGGAGTGAGTTGGTGCTCATGTTGTCAGTCACTGGATTGTAGTGTTGGGAATTGGTTAAAATCTCATAATTGATGATTGGTTCATTACCACCGATCAAACATCGAAAATAATTGGTTAGCGTCATTTATGAAATTTGTTAAAGCACAAAAAAAAATAAAGAAAAAAACGTTATTTGGGGTGTTTTTGGCAAAAGTTCACATCTTTAAAGGATGACTAGTATGCTAGGAACATAAATTTTCTTGGTGTCTTTAAGATAAATTCAATCATGACTTGGAACGAGCTTGTAGTGCTTATGAAATGTAACAGACAAAACCAACCTTGTGAAAAATATTGTTGATAAAAACAAGTGTTCCTGAATTGTTTGTGTTTGATTATGAGAAAACATTATCGATTGCTTGGTCGTTTAGTCACTGCGACCAATCTTCGATTATTTCAATTAATCGAACCACCACTACTGGATTGTGTGGTCCATATACAGTGGACTCACTCTAATCCGACATTCCCTGTAAACTGACATATTTATTTGGACCCGAATTTGTCCCTATATAATATCATATAAGAAACTCCCTCTAATAAGATATCCCTCTGTTCCGAATTCTGACACTCAAATCTAGTCCCAAAACATGTTTTTAGTGCAAATTGACTCTCTCGAAACTGACATTGTAATTTCACAAGAGATTGCATCAGTCTACACGCTAGGGTGAGCGGGTGGCCTGCCAAGGCGTAATAGGATAAACTGTTAATTACTCACCAACTTCTAAAATGCAAATCAAATATATAATTACATGTTCAGTAGATTCATAGATTGGTGAAATCACATGTTAAGTGCTTGTTATGAGTTTCTAAAAACTCCCTCTAAACCGACATCCCTCTAAACCAACATTTCTCCTCGGTCCGGCGATGTCTGTGAGAAGAGGGAGACCACTGTAGTTGGAAAACAAACAGTGCCAGTGGGAAGAGAGATGGCACCATTACACACGAGAAAAAGGAGAGAGGGGATAGGTGTTCGGAATGCATGGTCCTAGCTGTGAACAATGTTCTCAATGAAGGATATATGATTCTGTATTTTATCAGGTGTGTCCCTGAAACTTGCCCTAAAGTTGTGAAGAGAATCGCCATGGATGTCTCTCCTCACAAGTCTCCAGCCCACAATTAGGTAAAACACTCGAGCAGCTCGAAAGTGATGATGATCATGATGAGTGAGTGAGTTTAGTTTCACGCTGTTTGCAATATTCCAGCAATATCACGGTAGGCGGACTCCAGAAATGGGCTTCACAGTTTGTACCCATGTGGGGAATCGAACCTGGGTCTTCGGGCGATGAGCTTAACGCTTTAGCCACTCAGGCTACCCCCAATCGCCATGATGATGATGATTATATTATTGATTCTGAACTACATACAGGTGTATGCTCTGGCTGTCAGCATGTACTTGATATTCATTATGAGCTCCCTTTGAGTATCCAACACACGCTCAGTGGAGTTCACAGTCACATTACAGTCTTTCCTCCTGGGAAGACTCTTTGTCAAGTTCGGGCGTGGGGTAGCCTAGTGGTTAAAGCGCTTGGCTCATTACCACCGGAAGGCCCGGTTCGATTCCTCCATGGGCACAATGTGTTAAGCCCATTTCTGGTGTCCCCCGGCGGATATTGTCTAAAAGCGGCGTGAAAACTAAACTCAGTCAATCAGTCTCTTTGTCAAGTTCAACCCTGCAAAGGTTAGAATTGGGTCTTCTGAGTTAGCCGTGCTTGTTGTAAGAGGCTAATTAACGGGATCAGTTGGTGAGACTTTTTGACTTTGTTGACACACGAAGTTTTGTTGGGCATAGATATTGCTGCCTTTATTATCTCCATTCAGAACTGCTTGTAAATGTTCATTTCTTGCAGTTAAGAAATCAGATCTGCTGATTAAAATGTTTCACTTCTTTGTTCAAAGAATATAGCAGATTTAGTGTTGATTGGCTGATTAGAAAAGTCAGGTGATGTGGATAATTTGAAGTGTTGTCAGATCTTCTATGCAGAGTATCATATAGGAGTAATAGAATTGATATTAATGAGACTTTATTTTGCAAAGCCTTTTCATTTCATTTCAGTAAAGAGCCCAAGAAGACGAATTGACGTAATCCCCGCTGACAAACTTCACAGCCTTAACTCTTCTTGTTTACTAAGAAAATGGAATTATTAAACTGTAGTGCTAGTTATTCAAATGGATTAATTATGTATAAAGGAAATTTTGTTTCAGAATAGTATTTTAATATTGAATTTTTTTAAGGTATAATGATGAATTTTAAATACTAGATAGTTATTTATTTTAAGGCTCTTACATGTTGTTAACAAAATTCAGATGTGTGTATTTGTTATAGTTGTTTTTAATTAATAACAGATTGCCAAAATATTTATGGAAAAACATTTGGTAGAATTGTACATTTTAAGTAAAATTTGTTTTATGTATTAAATAATGTTTTCAGCATGTTGAAAGGGAGTATACTACTGAACTGTGTTTTCTTTGAGGATTCCTTCGACTAATTCTGTACTTTTAAATGTAAATTTGACCGAATTCTTTAAGAATCATAGTTTGTTTGTTTTTTACAGATATATAATCTTTTTCTTGTAAAGAAATGAACTTTAATGAACAAACAGGCACATTGAAGTGATAAGTTACTGTAAAACATTAAAACTATCATTAATGCTTTTGTTGCAATACCCCTGTCGATTCCAGTACATAAATGACTAACTAGCTCCCATTCTTTAATTCACCTAAGCAATACTTCCTATGGAAATAGTTTGGGATGATCAATACACTTCACCTCTCACAAAGTAGAGCTTCTTATTGATTAAGGCACTTTGGTAGCCCTGCAGTCTTAAAGTGCTACAGTAAGAGGCTTACTAATGGGATCGGGTGGCAAGTCTCGCTGACTGGGTTGACATTATGTCATTGTATCCCAATTATGTAGATCGATGTTCATGCTGTTGATCACTGGATTGTCTGATCCAGATCAGGTTACAGAGTTGCTTCCCTTGGGAATGCCAGAAACACATCCATGGGTTCAAATCCATGTTTGCCCAAATTATTATGTCTGCATTAGAGCTACAGATAACTTTTTGGGTCATTGAGTTCTGTACTCGCTTGTGTTCATCTCAATTGGGTATCCTAATTTTCCTTTGAGGAACATAATAAACTGTACCCACCTCATTCAAACTCTATTGGGTATTTTGCCATTTTCCATTAATTTTATACATACAATATAGTTTAAATGTTAGTGTTTGTTATTTATATTTGATCTGTAATAAGAAAAACGATAAGAAAGACGTCAAGTTCATGTCCTGAAATAGAACCTCTCAATATACCTCAGTTATTTTATATGTCATTTTTTCTATCCACTGGTACTCAAGCTAAGATTTGACATTTTTGTGTGTACGCATGTAAGATCATATTTATTGAGTATTTACAAAAATTCAAGCGTACTTGTACTCAATAGATTTAAAAGGAATTGAGTTTTCACATAAGTATTTGTGCAATTTACGCAGATAAGCAGCTTATCTGTACCTCAGCTGCATAATATTCAGGTATGCTGCAGTTCTCAATACAAACGATATGTATTGCAGTATTTACTTCTGACAACCAGTACATTAGGTGAAAAATATGTATGACGTGATATTGGGTAAAATAATTGTGAATGTATGAAGTCAGATTGGGTAAAAATATTGTATGACATTTTGTGAGTAGCTCTATGGTTAAAGTAAAAATCTACAGACTTTCATTATCAATTGATCCCCCTTCGTAATTGACTGTTGACAAAAGAGAAAACTTTATATGCTAGAAATTGTATGAAAGGGAAGGTATACTGAAACAAATAAAGGATCATAGGAGAATTCAAGCATTCCTTTATTACTTTCCAGTTTTTATCATCACAGCTCTATTCAAAGCTGATGATGAAAACTGGAAAATATTAAACGAACGCTGGAATTTTCTTGTGACCCTTTATTTGTTTCACTCAGTATATAATCCTCAACACTCCAACCTAATTTTGAGATTGCTGTTACCAGAACCATAATAATTAGTTTTAGGGACTTAGCATGTAGAGATTTGGATCTACATGTACAATTAGTGGCCCTCACTGTCAAACAATTTGGCCCCCAATGTGTCGCAATACGTATCGCAATACAGGTACCTGAATCTCAATATATTGCAGTACAATGTATTTGCCGATACACAGCCCTACAAGTTATGTTTCTAGGTATGTCTGCACCATTCCCATGTGGTTCACTGAAGTGGTCAATATCCGAGACCTGCATCAAATAACGCATTCATCCCATGTTAACTCATATAATTCGAATACTGTTTAAAGTGCTTTAAGTGCAACTCACTTTTAATTGAGCAAAGCTTGAATACGAGTGAGTGGGTTTAGTTTTCGGCTTTTAGCAATTTTCCAGCAATATTACAGCGGGGACACCAGAAATGGGCCTTACACATTGAGCCCATGTGGGGAATCGAACCCGGTCCTCAGTGTGACGAGGGAATGCTCTACCCACCAGGCTACCCTACCACTCCTGAACTTGAATGTGATCGTGTTCTGTGATGGTAGATATGAGCTAGGATGTCAACAGTGTAAGACCTGCCCGGTCAGGTGTTAAATCTGATAAAACTTAATATTTTACCGATTAAAGACTAAACTCTCAATGTTATTAGTCTGTCCCTGTTTTTTCCCCTCCTGTCCTGAATTCTTAGCTTAAACAGTTTTTCCCACGGGAGATATTTTGGCCATGATGACACAAATACTCTTAACCTTGTAGACTCCTAAAACCCAGATCAGCATGATCTTTTTTCACCAACATAATATTTCATGTACTTAGTTGTTGCTGTCCAAGCTGAAATATTGCTGAGTGTTGCAGTGAATGAGTGAGTTTCATTTAAGCCATGGTAGTATTTCAGCCATATTGTGATTTGGTCAAGTTTTGCAGTTGCACAATTTTTTTAAAAACTATCAATAGACCGAATAAGTACAAGCAATATATCGCATATTTGTTGTATAACTAGTTAGGCCAGACCAATTTTATTTCTTGTTTTACAGATTTTTGTCCTCAGAAAACCTAAAGGCAGGAGGCAAAAAAAACAACAAAAAACTGTCAACCAAAATCCCACATGAGTTTCCATGTTTACAGTGAAGTCTTTTGGTTTGTTTATATCAACTAAAAATAAGTTGAGTGAGTGTTGGGTTTCACACTGATTTCAAGAGTATTTCACTTATATCACATTAACATTAGGATTGTATTTTTCTGAGCGGGGAAAATTAATTTCTATTTTTGTCTTATTCTTGATCCATAAAACAAGAAAGAAATGGGTCTGACCTTATAGAACATTCAAACTGAGTATTTGGCATGATGCAAATGGATGGGGCTACAGGGCGCCAGCAGCATAGGTAATGCCACCATACTAGGACCATGGGGTCTCACAGTACATGGTTCCCCAGACGGATTTTACACCTTTAGTGTCACTGGCTTAATAGACTTCAGTTCACTCTTTCTGAACGTATTCCATGTGTATTTGGTACTTTGTAAAATAATGATTAGATGAAGATGTAACTTGAATTGATATTTCTAAAACGATATAGTTTGTTGTTAGCCATTAATGCTATGTTTATTTAGACCAGTGAGTGTTTAAATGAAAAAGATCTTTGTGCAATAACAAGCAAATTTTACCAAAATCAATTACAGAACTATAAAACAAGGAATAAACTGACGATTTTTTATGTGAACAAAGTAATATTTTGTATTCCGATCGATATAACTTAAAGCGAAACCTGAAAGGAATTGTAATGATCTTAATGATCTGGGCCTAGATTTTCGAATCTCTCTTAGCGCTAAGATAGTCGTATGTGCCATACATTAACATTAACTTCCGACTATCTTGGCTCTAAGAGATTGGTGAAAAATGAATTCGTCATGGATTGGTATTCATTGGTAATGGAGAAACTTAGTGTGTACAAACTAGGGGTGAAACGGTATACCGCGGTATTAGTAGAACCATGGTATTTTGCCTTCGGTTCGGTATACCGTAATGCAATCCAAAAATTCGGCAGTTTTCGTACCGTCATTTTATTAACCTTCTTAACCTTTTCTAAAATATTTAGAAATCAAATCATTTTGTCAAAATCAATCCATTTCTTTGTTTTTCTTCATTATGATCGAACCGAAGGCCTTGTACCGCACTACGTACCCTACCCTGGTAGGAGCATACTGTTTCAACCCTGGTACAAACAAGTGTATTCGCAGGTGGTATGAAATCTGTCACACATTTAAATACAATTAAGTTTAAGTATTGACAGTGTGTACTCAGGATAATGGAGAAACCATTTAAACAAAACATTACACAATTCTGTGCAATCCCCATTTCTTTTGGAATGAGAAGATGGGCTTCTTTGTCTACAAACACAATTGGTTCTCCATCTTCATATACTTATGACCCTGGCGAGTGTGGCATTGCAGTAGGTGACCTGAAAAATGCAACCACCCAAAGGCAGTTATCAGTAATATGACCGGAAAATTGCAATCACCCACAGGCAGTTATCAGAAATATGACCTGAAAAATGCAACCACCCACAGGCAGTTATCAGAAATATGACCCGAAAATTGCAACCACCCACAGGCAGTTATCAGAAATATGACCTGAAAAATGCAACCACCCACAGGCAGTTATCACAAATATGACCTGAAAAATGCAACCACCCACAGGCAGTTATCAGAAATATGACCTGAAAATTGCAACCACCCACAGGCAGTTATCAGAAATATGACCGGAAAATTGCAACCACCCATAGGCAGTTATCAGAAATATGACCGGAAAATTGCAACCACCCTGGCAGTTATCAGAAATATGACCGGAAAATTGCAACCACCCATAGGCAGTTATCAGAAATATGACCCGAAAATTGCAACCACCCATAGGCAGTTATCAGAAGTATGACCTGAAAATTGGAACCACCCACAGGCAGTTATCAGAAGTATGACCCGAAAATTGCAACCACCCATAGGCAGTTATCAGAAGTATGACCTGAAAATTGCAACCACCCACAGGCAGTTATCAGTAATGTGACCTGAAAATTGCAACCACCCATAGGCAGTTATCAGAAGTATGACCTGAAAACTGCAACCACCCATAGGCAGTTATCAGTAATGTGACCTGAAAATTGCAACCACCCACAGGCAGTTATCAGTAATGTGACCTGAAAATTGCAACCACCCACAGGCAGTTATCAGAAGTATGACCCGAAAATTGCAACCACCCACAGGCAGTTATCAGAAATATGACCGGAAAATTGCAACCACCCACAGGCAGTTATCAGAAATATGACCGGAAAATTGCAACCACCCACAGGCAGTTATCAGTAATGTGACCTGAAAATTGCATCCACCCACAGGCAGTTATCAGTAATGTGACCTGAAAATTGCAACCACCCACAGGCAGTTATCAGAAGTATGACCCGAAAATTGCAACCACCCACAGGCAGTTATCAGAAGTATGACCCGAAAATTGCAACCACCCACAGGCAGTTATCAGAAATATGACCCGAAAATTGCAACCACCCACAGGCAGTTATCAGAAATATGACCTGAAAATTGCAACCACCCACAGGCAGTTATCAGAAGTATGACCTGAAAATCGCAACCACCCATAGGCAGTTATCAGAAATATGACTGGAAAATTGTAACCACCCATAGGCAGTTATCAGAAATATGACCGGAAAATTGCAACCACCCACAGGCAGTTATCAGTAATATGACCCGAAAATTGCAACCACCCATAGGCAGTTATCAGAAGTATGACCTGAAAATTGCAACCACCCACAGGCAGTTATCAGTAATGTGACCTGAAAATTGCAACCACCCACAGGCAGTTATCAGAAGTATGACTGGAAAATTGCAACCACCCACAGGCAGTTATCAGAAGTATGACTGAAAATTGCAACCACCCACAGGCAGTTATCAGAAATATGACCCGAAAATTGCAACCACCACCAGGCAGTTATCAGAAATATGACCCGAAAATTGCAACCACCCACAGGCAGTTATCAGAAGTATGACCTGAAAATTGGAACCACCCATAGGCAGTTATCAGAAGTATGACCCGAAAATTGCAACCACCCACAGGCAGTTATCAGAAATATGACCCGAAAATTACAACCACCCACAGGCAGTTATCAGAAATATGACCCGAAAATTGCAACCACCCACAGGCAGTTATCAGAAGTATGAGCTGAAAATTGCATCCACCCACAGGCAGTTATCAGAAATATGACCCGAAAATTGCAACCACCCAAAGGCAGTTATCAGAAATATGACCTGAAAATTGCAACCACCCACAGGCAGTTATCAGAAATATGACCCGTAAATTGCAACCACCCACAGGCAGTTATCAGAAATATGACCCGAAAATTGCAACCACCCACAGGCAGTTATCAGAAATATGACCCGAAAATTGCAACCACCCACAGGCAGTTATCAGAAGTATGACCTGAAAATTGCAACCACCCATAGGCAGTTATCAGAAATATGACCGGAAAATTGCAACCACCCATAGGCAGTTATCAGAAATATGACCGGAAAATTGCAACCACCCACAGGCAGTTATCAGTAATATGACCGGAAAATTGCAACCACCCATAGGCAGTTATCAGAAGTATGACCTGAAAATTGCAACCACCCACAGGCAGTTATCAGTAATGTGACCTGAAAATTGCAACCACCCACAGGCAGTTATCAGAAATATGACCTGAAAAATGCAACCACCCACAGGCAGTTATCAGAAGTATGACCCGAAAATTGCAACCACCCACAGGCAGTTATCAGAAATATGACCCGAAAATTGCAACCACCCACAGGCAGTTATCACAAATATGACCTGAAAATTGCAACCACCCACAGGCAGTTATCAGAAGTATGACCTGAAAATTGCAACCACCCATAGGCAGTTATCAGAAATATGACCCGAAAATTGCAACCACCACAGGCAGTTATCAGAAATATGACCCGAAAATTGCAACTACCCACAGGCAGTTATCAGAAATATGACCCGAAAATTGCAACCACCCACAGGCAGTTATCAGAAGTATGACCTGAAAATTGCAACCACCCACAGGCAGTTATCAGAAGTATGACCCGAAAATTGCAACCACCCACAGGCAGTTATCAGAAGTATGACCTGAAAATTGCAACCACCCATAGGCAGTTATCAGTAATGTGACCTGAAAATTGCAACCACCCACAGGCAGTTATCAGTAATGTGACCTGAAAATTGCAACCACCCACAGGCAGTTATCAGAAATATGACCCGAAAATTGCAACCACCCACAGGCAGTTATCAGAAGTATGACCTGAAAATTGCAACCACCCATAGGCAGTTATCAGAAATATGACCGGAAAATTGTAACCACCCATAGGCAGTTATCAGAAATATGACCGGAAAATTGCAACCACCCACAGGCAGTTATCAGTAATATGACCGGAAAATTGCAACCACCCATAGGCAGTTATCAGAAGTATGACCGGAAAATTGCAACCACCCACAGGCAGTTATCATTTATGTGACCTGAAAATTGCAACCACCCACAGGCAGTTATCAGAAGTATGACCGGAAAATTGCAACCACCCACAGGCAGTTATCAGAAGTATGACCCGAAAATTGCAACCACCCACAGGCAGTTATCAGAAATATGACCCGAAAATTGCAACCACCCACAGGCAGTTATCAGAAATATGACCCGAAAATTGCAACCACCCACAGGCAGTTATCAGAAGTATGACCTGAAAATTGCAACCACCCATAGGCAGTTATCAGAAGTATGACCCGAAAATTGCAACCACCCATAGGCAGTTATCACAAATATGACCTGAAAAATGCAACCACTCACAGGCAGTTATCACAAATATGACCTGAAAATTGCAACCACCCACAGGCAGTTATCAGAAGTATGACCTGAAAATTGCAACCACCCACAGGCAGTTATCAGAAATATGACCCGAAAATTGCAACCACCCACAGGCAGTTATCACAAATATGACCTGAAAAATGCAACCACTCACAGGCAGTTATCACAAATATGACCTGAAAATTGCAACCACCCACAGGCAGTTCTCAAAAAATTTCATCTTCACCTTTTCTGTGGGTAATATTTGTGTTATCTAGTTACCATTTTTCACTTTAACGAAAGGTTTGATGTAGTATTCATCATTTTATTGCATCTGAATTCAATAATGAAAAAAATTATGTGTTTTTCTTTATAAATAAAAAAGTTGTTGCAATATTGTAGTGATTAATTAGGTCCAACATCCAAAAATAATTCAATATTATTTAACATTAATGTAGCGGTTTAGATGAAGGAACAGTCAAATATATTTTGTTCAAGTTATATTATTGATGTTTTAAATATTTGAAATATGTTCCAGTTTATTTGTAAAAATGAAATTTTACTTTGTCATCTGTATGTAATGTCAAATAAAACTGATTTATCCTCATTTGATTTGTGTGATGAAACTGGTGTGATGGCAGAGTATAAATTTGATTTGCTTTCTGCCATGATATTGAAGAATGCTTTTGATTAGTTAAAATCGATATCTTTTTTTAATACTTAGCATTCCTCAGTATGAGTGTGAAGTCCATTTCTGGTGTCCCCATCGTGATATTGCTGGAATATTGCTAAAAGCTCACCCCTCAGTATGAGTGAGGTGCCCATTTGAGGAAATACGGTACGTTTGTGTTTGGTGTTTTGACATGTTCGAAGACGTATCTTATTCATACAAACAGCAGGGCTCCACATAATTATTTAGACTCAAGGGTATTTCACTCCTCAAAATTAAAATTGAGGAGTAAAATGCCAAATGGAATAAAAGGAGGAGTATTTCACTGATTGCATGGTTTTATTTACTTTTCCTTGCTATTTTAAACGAGTTTCTTTTGGTTAGTCATTCTTACTGCAGACGACAGGAAATAAATGATAATGCGCGTTCAGCATTTTGCATTAAATGTTTTCCTACGCTGGTTTAGGGCCATCACGTAATCTACAGCAGCCCTAAATTGTATTATTACTGATATTTATAACATATGTTCTATTTGGGATTACACTTTCTTAATAAAGTACAAATTCTAGTACTTTTGTTGGTTTGAGTCCCATCCGGGTTTCGAACCCATACTACTGATATTGGCTGGACACGTTGTGACAGTAACGCTGTTTAGGGCTAGCTTTTCAACAAAGCGTGCCCCGAACGTGAATTAGAAGTATTAAGGGAGCTCATTCGCAAAACTCGACAATCTTCGCTACAATATTTTGACAGGTTTGGTTCACGCATGTAAACAAAATCTTACTTGTATTCTGAGGAAGTAATGCGTATCTTTCACTCATTGATTTGACTTTTTATGAGTATATCTAAATTATTAATGCGTATTTTACGCAGATACGCATCTTATCTGAGAGCCCTGTTCAAACACTAAAGTGTTTATACATATAACTTGCTCGGACATGCTCAGTAATCTTCTTAAAAAACGACGCTATAGAGAATCTCACCCAAGTGTCCCACTGAAATCAATTATATCAACAGAGTTGATAAAGTTACAAATACCGGAGGCTTGCTGAGGATAGTTTTACTTTGTCAACGAGTGTTGATATATATTTGATATCAGAAGACACGAGGGTGAGATTCTATTTATCATCAAAAATCACTCTTCATTTGTTTTCAATGAACAGGTAGACTATCTGTACAGCCATTTGACTTGCTGTGCAACGATGTCATCGCATTGTAAAGTCACGAACTGCTAAAGAATACCACATGTTGCAAATATTTGTTGAAAATTGAATAGAAATACATGGGCGATGTATTCTATATGTTCCTCGTACGTCACAATGACGTCTGTGAACCACAATTACATTCATAGGCGGATCCGGGGTGTGTTGGTGGGTGGGTGGGTGGGTGGGGTGGTGCAGGTGTGCAGTTGTTAAATGACCATTGAAACTCGGGTAAAAATGAAGTGTGCACCCTCCCTTTTCTCAATAGTGTGCGCACACACACACACACACACACACACACACACACACACACACACACACACACACACACACACACACACACACACACACACACACACACACACACACACACACACACACACACACACACACACACACACACACCACACACCCGTCTCAAAAGCTGTATCCGCCCCTAATTTTCAGTGACATATTCACACATTCCGAAGAAGAAAATAAGTTTCATTTGACGAGGTCAGGCTGTCGGGAGCAGACTAGTCAAACAGGTTCTCTTGGTATGCTGCGCTTGCACACCGGAGACCGTAGCGCCTATATTTGTATTGACGATTGCAGCACCAGGTGGTCAAGTTTGTTGTCTTGGTCGAGGCGTGTCATCGTATCCGGGCCAATTGCCTTGACTGTTGATGCGCATGATGCCGGTCCCAGGATTGTTTGGCCAAGAATTAAGTTTTTCTCGGACTGAACATTTCGGTGTACGGCTTTCAACAATAAACGTGATATCTCTTTATAAACATGCATATTAATACTGACCTATATCAGCCATAAACTAGGCTATCACTAAGGCGAGTTGACAACATTAAAACATCCGCTTACAAAGACCAATCGTTTTTAATAGCCTTGGTTTAAGAAACAGTCTTGGGAGCAATTTATCAATGTATTCATTGCTGGGAGGGTACATGTGTAGTTCAAATATAACAGGCATAGAAATTTGTGGATCCTGTGTACCCGAATCTGTGCATTACGTAGTATGGTATATAAATATATTTGGCTTTCCCCATCAACGACAGATACTGCGCAGTATTTTACAGGGTTTGAACGACTTATGTTCTCTTATGAAAACCTATGTTCACATGTCACATCATATCTACAGAAAAGCTGATGTTCCTTCCCATTTCTTCCCGGAGTTCCGTCGTGAATAGATTCAGACATAGTGCAATGGGAAACGGGTCTTCGTAGAGCCAGGAGTTGATCTCTGTTTCCAATCATACTTTCTGTTCAGACAATGGCTACCCGTCCCTCGGAAGTACGCCGGAAAGATATCAAACGCGGGTGTACCACAACTCTTCAAAACAAAGAAGCAAAGCAAAAGCGATCCATGACTGAGAAAATGACAGTGAACGATAGATCAACGAGTGCCAGCTGTTGGACCCTGCCAATGATGTGTAAATACATCGACTTCAGGAGAGATGTGTTTCGTTGGTGGAGGCTTGACCACGTCGAAAAGGACTGGTCTACTTTTAAAAAGAACAGCATAAAGTCTATGCAAAATTACTACACCGGCATCAGCAGGATTACTATTGACAAAAGTACCCGAAGTATGACTGAAGCGGATGTTAAGCACGTCGTCTTCGGAATGATGAGTCCCCTGCTGGAAGAGCTTGGATTGACGATGAACGCCGAAGAGACGATTGATATGAGCTGCCTGCCATCCTGCAGGCTTGATTACGTTTTGAAAGTTGGTGGCATTCCTGTCGGCGCCATCGAAGTTAAATGCGCGGGCTCCTTCGACGAGAATGCCTACGCCCAGGCAGTTATTCAGCTGGTTGTCCTGCAGCAATGGGCGTATAAGAAGGGTCTTCATTTCGATGTGGATATGATTGAAGTGCCAATTGTTCACATCCTTACTGACGGAGATAGATTTGCATTGATGACGTTGGAAAGAGAAATGATATTTGTTCAAAAATCCAAGCCCAGGAAGGGTTCAATTCGTCAAGAACTTCTTGTTCGATCCATTTCAGATAGTTTTGCGAAGTTTACGAACAGCTCCAAGATGCATTGACTCCAGCAGTGTCCACACTGAGGCAACAGTTAAAATCCTATAAATTAGATGAGACGTATACACCTGCCGATGACGGTCAAGGAGGGGCTCCTGTGCAGGGAAAACCAAACAAAATCAGGTTGGTTGAGAGTAGTATCTGAGGGACCAACCGTCCTCTGTACTGGTCTGGAAGGATTGGTGTGGGGGTGGCTACTGGTAGGGAGTGGGGAGGGCGGGCACACTGTATAAATATACTGAACAGCATAAGAATCGCAATTTTCGAAAAGATTGAAATCTCAAAAATTAGCGTTTTTGTTTATGTCTTCTATTTAGAAACTTGAGAAAAGCCAGAGTTGCGTTTCTTTGATGTTCAGTATATAATACATATAATAATGAAGACTATGAGTCAACATATTACTTTCAAGCCAAGCTTCAGAAATGTGTTCTTTAGCTATCCTTTTATTCCAACCTACTCCCCAAGTCAATGACTGTGAAATGGCAATGATACACCACAATTGGGTACTATATTTGTGGTGCTTTGGCAACATTTACACAGTGTTTATGACTTGTAAATCATAATCAACATACTTGTCAAAATATCAACGTGTCTTCGTCTTCAAGTCTTCATATCTCAAGTTACAAGAAGACTAGTACTTGTGGAGATCTTTCTTACGCTGGATACTCAGTTTTGTTGAAATTGAAAGTTGAAAGATAACGATCAACTTCAACTTCTTGTCTTGAAATTTCAAGACCATTGTCTTCATATTTGTGGCATAATAGGGCCATATGGTTTTTTTCTTTAAATTACAATAGGGCCTATTATGCCACCGTATAAATGGCTTCTGTACAACTAAATACATAAAAACCCACATATTTCCTTTCAGTATAAATCCAGAAGTGAATGAATACACATGGCGGGCGTTTCTCTCCCCACTGAAGGAGAGGAAGAGGAAAAGAAAGAAGGCTGCTGGTGGATTTGTGGATGGCACAATTGAAGGACCAACATCCCTGTCACGAACATTCGCCACAAAACTTGGTGATATTTATTATTTGAAACCAAAGGCACGAATATCAGAGGGAGTGACACAATCAAACAAGAAAAACAAAGAGAGAACGGCACCAGTGACATCAGAGGATGGATTACTAAAAACTTTTGAAATTAGATGACGACAAAACTGAACACACGATCATGGGAACCAAGGCCCAAGTTCCCACAACAGCACTAAGAGTAGGAGCAGGCACTGTTCACTCAGTCATTCAAGTCAAGAACCTGGGGGTTAAGTTCTCCAACAAAATGTAAACAGAGCTACAAGCACTTTCGTTAGAATAGCAACGGTTCCCTTTCACAGAATTTGAGTCATACTGAGTTATCTATGCACATTATTACTCGGCATTGTGTATTCAAAATGATTTTAACTTTGGTATTTATGGAGTTTCAACACACAGTCATGTATGTTTCAGTATTTTCAATTGCGACCTTGTGTTGTTCATACTCTTGGATTGTCACAAAAAGAATGTTTAATTTAATAGGGAAGCCTTTTAGGGCCATGCTTTTATTATTTTTCTTGAAATGTCAAGATACTAGGTTGAAATTACAAGATAGATATTTAATTGAAAGTTCAAGAAACTGATCTTAAACTGTCAAGAGAAGAAGTTGAAATTTCAACTTGATATCTTGAAAAAATGTCCCTAAAAGGCTTCCGTAGTTAAGCTCATTTAGCTTCTATGTGTCTTCACATAATGAGATTATATTTCGATTAACTCAGGGTCTGTCTTTATGGACATGTAATGCTACTGACTGCATATCAGGTGAGCTCCAGTAACTATAGTAACGTTTTTCCGGCAATACAGACCCTGTAAATAATTATTCTTATTGTGAAAGGAACATTATTGTTATTGTCTTAGAGCATCCGGTGTTTTATATTAAGCTGGTTGTGAAAACAGGACGCCGGCAAGAGCATCCGGAGTTATATTTTGCTATTTTTGATAACAGTACGCCAGTAAGAGCACCCGGACTGATATATTGGGCTAGTTGTGATAACAGGACCCTATATCAGCACCCGGTGTCTTATAGTAATCTAATTATCATAACAGGATCATGTATTTACCACTATGTAAGGACCCTGTATCAGCACCCGGTGTCTTATAGTAATCTAATTATCATAACAGGATCACGTATTTACCACTATGTAAGGACCCTGTATCAGCACCCGGTGTCTTATAGTGATCTAATTATCATAACAGGATCATGTATTTACCACTATGTAAGGACCCTGTATCAGCACCCGGTGTCTTATAGTAATCTAATTATCATAACAGGATCATGTATTTACCACTATGTAAGGACCCTGTATCAGCACCCGGTGTCTTATAGTAATCTCATTATCATAACAGGATCATGTATTTATCACTATATAAGGACCCTGTATCAGCACCCGGTGTCTTGTAGTAATCTAATGATCATAACATGATCACGTATTTACCACTATGTAAGGACCCTGTATCAGCACCCGGTGTCTTATAGTGATCTAATTATCATAACAGGATCATGTATTTACCACTATGTAAGGACCCTGTATCAGCACCCGGTGTCTTATAGTGATCTAATTATCATAACAGGATCATGTATTTACCACTATGTAAGGACCCTGTATCAGCACCCGGTGTCTTATAGTGATCTAATTATCATAACAGGATCACGTATTTACCACTATGTAAGGACCCTGTATCAGCACCCGGTGTCTTATAGTGATCTAATTATCATAACAGGATCATGTATTTACCACTATGTAAGGACCCTGTATCAGCACCCGGTGTCTTATAGTGATCTAATTATCATAACAGGATCATGTATTTACCACTATGTAAGGACCCTGTATCAGCACCCGGTGTCTTATAGTAATCTAATTATCATAACAGGATCATGTATTTACCACTTAGTCTATGTAAGGACCCTGTATCAGTACCCGGTGTCTTGTAGTAATCTAATGATCATAACAGGACCATGTATATATCACTATATAAGGACCCTGTATCAGCACCCGGTGTCTTATAGTAATCTCATTATCATAACAGGATCATGTATTTACCACTTAGTCTATGTAAGGACCCTGTATCAGCACCCGGTGTCTTATAGTAATCTCATTATCATAACAGGATCATGTATTTATCACTATGTAAGGACCCTGTATCAGCACCCGGTGTCTTATAGTAATCTAATTATCATAACAGGATCATGTATTTACCACTTAGTCTATGTAAGGACCCTGTATCAGCACCCGGTGTCTTATAGTAATCTCATTATCATAACAGGATCATGTATTTATCACTATATAAGGACATTATCCGGAGTTTTATATTGATATTCAAATGACAACTTATGACCCTTGTCCAACCTTTGGAACATAAAGGTACATGCGGAAAGTCATATTTTCACCTTGTCACAAAACGTGTCGAATCAAACACAATAGTGCATACACCACAGAGAATGGATTTACTCATCTCATGTACTAACTGAACTTCTAACCAACATTAATTATGTTTACATACCGAGTAATTCAAGTTTGTTATATTTTGAAATGTTATAACCATGTTGATACATTTTAATAGTTTCTATACTTATTTCTCATACACTGTCTTAAATATCACGCACTTGTCACCAGTAGTCAAGTCAATTCAATTCAATTTCAGTTTCAAATTGAATTGAGTTGATCAGTAGTATCATGATGTGATATAACTTGTTAGGCACATACATTTTAAAACTTATCCTATCTCACGGTATACACCTCTCTTCTTCTTCTACGACCATGAGTGGAAACGTGCTGTAGGCTAAGTTGAATCAAATCTGACTGGCCTCTGACCCGCCCTGACCTCTGCCCCCACTCCGACATCAGCACCTGTCAATCATCTCCGTAAGCGTTCAGCTCGCTCAGATGATCATGTGACTACGTGTGCCTGTCATTCTCTTTCTTCTTGTCGGTACACCGAGTGGACGTGTGTTGTTCTCACAGTTAGACATTATTTGATTGTCAAGATGGGAAATAAATGGAATCAAAGTTCTACAAAGAAACGCAGACACTGTGATCAGTGCAACAGCAACTTTTCCGCTGCTGATCCACACGCTTTGTGTGTGGATTGTATAGGCTGTTGTAGTTGGTCACATCGGTGTTCTGTTTGTTCACGCTTCAATGATGATGTTTTTTTCTGAATATCGACGGGTTGCATCTAGACGTAGATTTTTTAGAGGTGGCCTCAAGACTCCTACTTGAGCGAGTATCTCCGTCGTCTCTTTCGTCATCAAACGTCTAGTCCCGTCTCCAGACAAGTTTTATCTGCTCCGAGAGTGGTACCTAGTGCTAACAACCTCTGTAGCACAGTCACGGCCTTTACCTTAGCAGATGGTTGTTTCCAGAGCGCCGCTTTGGTTGAGTGCTCCACCCCCCTCTGCTATGGTGGGTTCGCTTGGTGAAAGCATTCACTCTCATGTGGCGAGTGCAGTCAGTTCGGCGCTTTCAACCACAGGGATCAGTTCGGCGCTTCAACCTATGCGCCGCTTGCTTCCAATGCGGCGTTTTGTTCCAGTTCGGCGCTCTCATATATTTCTGTGGTGACATCAGCCATGACGGTAGCATCCAGTGCGGCCCTTTCAACACCTTTCCCGTACCTTGCAGGCGCATTCGATTGGATCAACACTTCAGCCCAGTGTGCCTTTTCGATTAGAACAACGATTCAACTTAGTGAAGTGTTGTTTGGTTGGAACACCTTTCAGTCCAGTACACCATTACTGTATGGTATGATGTTTAAGACAGAATGCACCGGTCCTGAACCAGATCACTTGACCCAACTTGATCACAGTTCCGAACCAGATCACCTAATCGATCCTGATCGCTGCACCATACCAGATCGCCGCTCCAACAGTATTCGCCGATCCGACAGTGTTCGCTGGACTGTCAGCTTTCGCCGAATCATCTGGTTCCCTCTATGCGCATACTGTCATCATGGTTTGTTTACTAGTTCGCACACTACGGTACCTACAGTGACTTTGTCTACTGCAGTTCTACTTCAACACTTTTTCCAACTTCGGCGTTGATACCTCATTTCTACAGTTTTTACCGGTGCTCAGCTTGGCTTCGGGGTTACGCTTCCTGCTTCTACGGTGTTTGTGAACAGACAGAGCGTTCACACCAGTACGCCGCTCTCTTATGTATCAACGCTTCCATCCAGTGCGACACTTTCTTATGTATCAACGCTTTCATCCAGTACGGCGCTTCCAGTTAGTGCATCGTTTCGGTTGGTTGCACAGAGGTAGTAGTTATGTCAGTAGCGCAGGCCTCTACATTACGGCGGTGATTGATGATCTCGGATTTTTAAGATTCCTCCGTCATCTACCATCCGATCTTCACCTTTCATGAATGATTCGATTCACCGAATCTATCTACCCTTCGACGTAGATATCAGCTCTACAACCACCCGGTTTGACATATTTGTCCAGAAACTTGACGATGATGTGAAAGGAAGGGTGCTGAGGCTTGCGAAACAAAACCGCGATTACACCCAGTGATACACCACACAGCTGCTACGAGTAGTCTGTATATATACTACCCATCAAATGTTTAGACTCACTTAAAGCACTCACTATATGTTATGAATATATATATGGTTACATCGAAGATGAATTTCTCCACTAACTGGGTGGAACCAACTGCAAAATTTATGTTGATGATGGCACGAGTATCATGCATCAAATTTCTGTAAACCATGTGCAAATATCGCGCATGTGAACAGCTGCATTTTGGTGTAAAGTTTTGTTTAGAATTCGCTAATTTTCACTGAGTTTCATCATTTACTGAACTCATGACAATAATCTTTTGAACGTTACGAATTCGTTTTACAATACACCAGTTCATGTGTAAACAGCACCTTCAAACAGTATGGAATATTTTGCAAAATCCAATTAGAACAGTTGACTGAAGTAAGTGGCTACATTTACACTAGTGAGTCTAAACTTTTGATGGGTAGTATAGTAACAAGACTCAGTGAAGCGTCGTACAATATTCCTGCATATCAAGCTGGTCTATTTATGCACAGTTTCTGCGCGTGGTACCAGTAGTGATGTTTGGTCAAGTAGCTAGCGTCACTTTACCCAGATTTTATGGGTTGGGACTCGCCTGGTTGATTGCCATCCGTGTTGCCGGGTTTTGTCGTTATTGCAGTAGCATTTGCAATGGCGGACTACTGTTTGTTTACCGGAGACTTTTGATGGGACATTGATTAGGAAGCAAACTGACAGACTTATTTTGGTCCCACGAAGCGGATACCTATCCCAGCCTTTAATTGCCAGTGATGATGAACGGTGCCATTCCCGGTAGGAGTGATTATGTCGAGTTTGTCAGTCAGCCGGGAGATACAGTTTACCGAGGGTGCCAGACAGAATCGCCGAGACGCTTTCACTTTGGCTGGGTTTACTCGTTTTTAGCTGAAGGCCTCAGTTCAGAGGTCACTGCAGCTATGTCTGGACTGTCCGTAGGCATCGATGTTACTACCTTCGCCTCTTTATCGAACGTGTCTGGAGTCATTGGTCTTTTTTACCTCTGCCATTCCATCAACTTTACCAATGTTCCGGTAGACTGACGATCCCATGCAACGTATCTACTAACTTTCTCACTCCATCTGGCGGACCAACACTTCATTTGGCAAACTATACGTTCCTACAATCACTGTTTATATGGCCTTCATCACTGTGTACAATGTGTACGTTCCCGACATCTCCATGCCACGAACCTCCTACATTCAGCACTTCTTCAGTGCTGTCATGGTAGCTTGGCTACTCGAACGTATCCTATCTCAGACGGCTGTTCTACGCTCCACAATCGACACTCTCCTTCAGAAACTTGCGATCGAGCCCTGGGCCTGGCTCCGACCGACCCGGGGTTCTATTTGCCAATCTTTCTGGTGCCAAAGAAAGATTCGGACAAGTTGAGACTAATTTTCAATATGAAGGTTTTCCATAAAATGTTTCTACAACCTCCGCCTCACTTTCGTATGGTGTCGGTGGCTCTTCTCAACAATCATCAAGCCGGGAGACTACATGGTCAGTCTCGATCTCCAGGATGAGTACCTTCACATCCCGATTTTTCCGGCTCTTCGCAAGTTCCTTCGGTTTGTCTTCGAGGGCACCCACTATCAGTGGCGTGTCCTCCCGATCATGCCCTTCTGCTTCGTCACATGCAGTTTGCGATACAGCTTCTTCGCCAATTAGGCTGGTTAATCAATCTGCAGGAATCGGAACTATAGTTTGGCATGAAATGCATGTGGACCCGGTTTTTGTAAATATCTCTTCATCCAATGACCCAGTCGATCTCAAACTGTGCAAGTGGATGTTTTGTCAGACAACCTAATCACATTGTAAATCACAGATTTTATGCATTTGTATTAAAGAATCTGTCTATGTTACTGTCAACAAAATAAACAGCAGAACGCAGAAGGCTTGCAGAGGGAGGGAGCCAATGACCTGTAACCTGTGCTGTGTAAGCCAAGGGGTTACAAGAAACCCATCTCAAGTTGGAGTCTGCATATCGTGAGTTGGTGCTTTCTCCTGGCCTCCTTGGGGATATGCGTCTTCCCGGTTGTATGTATTGACGGGGTAATCTGCGGCCCTTCTACCAACCGTGGGATTATTGCATACCGTGAGGTAGGATAAGTTTAAAAATTGTAAATTTTATGATAAATTGTATATTTATATACTTATCCTATCTCACGCGATGGATACCACCCGACCTGCCCACATCACAGATTACTGGAAGCTCCAAGACGAGAATGACAGGCACATGTAGTCACATGATCATCTGAGAGAGCTGCACGCTTACGGAGATGATTGACAGGTGCTGATGTCGAAGTGAGGGCAGAGGTCAGGGCGGGTCTGAGGCCAGTACGATTTAATTTACAGTTAAGCGAGACTTACCTGTAAGGTGATGATTGACTATAATTCCACCAACCTAAGAAGAACTGAGGGATTACGTGAGAGGTGCGCATGCGTAGAGAGGTCAGATTTTAACAATAAATGTATACCTTTAAAACCACCAATGGGTGGCAATCAACATGATGGGTGGGCACGTAATCCCTCAGTTCTTCTTAGGTTGGTGGAATTATAGTCAATCATCACCTTACAGGTAAGTCTCGCTTAACTGTAAATTCCACCAACCTAATCAGAACCTCAGAATTCCGTGAGATGTTTAGAGTAAAGTGTACATTTATTCATTTTTCAAAACAGCAAATCTTTTTGAAATAACAATGGTTTAATCAATCTTCACATAGCCATATTGTACAGTGTAAAAAATGCAAAACAACTTCAATACAAGAATGTAAAGCTAGGTTATACAAGAAGCTTTAAGAATGCTTTCTCCAAAGTCACCAGGAGTTCCCATAATGGGTTTCTTATAATACTTTCTAAAAGAACAGTCACTTTGCCAGCCGGCTGTGGTGAGTATTGTTCTGAGCGGTACTTCTGCCGCTGCGGCTGCGCTAGTAGAAGCTGAACGGATACTGTGCGGCTTAAACACAGCAGTATCCACACCTGCTTGAGTTAAAGTTGTCTTAACCCAACGAGCTATTGTGTCCTTACTCACACGTTTGTGAGGTTTTTGGGTGGAAATGAACAGGGCTGTTTCATCTCCTCTTAAATCAAAAGTTCTTTCCAGATATTGTTGTATGGAATGAACAACAAACAGTCTCTTGTCTGGATAAGATGTCAAAGTTATCTCCCCTAAGTGATAACCTGGTCTACTCTGTTTTAAGAGGTCTCCAAATCTAATAACTATCTCACTGTCTTTCAGTTCAACATTTCTACAATCTAACAAATGAACTGACTGCAGTCTTTGTCCTGATAATAACAAAATCAATGTAACACATTTTCTACTCAAACACAAAAGATCTTCTAAATTAGACTCGCTAAGGTCCCTAAGGTAAGCTAAGACTAATGAGACATCCCATGTTGCCGAGTATCTCGGTAAAGCAGGTCTCATATGGAACACTCCCTTCATGAATCGCTTAACCATGGGGTGCTGTCCAAGGGGAGTGCCATTTATACTAACACAACTAGATAACGCTGATCTGGCACTATTTATAGCTGAATAGCTCACTCCAGTATCAAAAAGTTCAGTTAAGAAATCCAAACAGTCTCTTAGAGTTGGTGAAATGGGATTGATGCATTTGTGACTACAAAACTGCAGCCACTTCTTGAAATACGTCCCATACTGTTTTCTTGTACTTGCACGCCATGACTGCATGATAATGTCTGTAGTGTCTGTCGATAATCCCTCACTTTCAAAGTGTTCCCTGACAATCTGAAAGCTGTCAAGCGCAGTTTCTGCCAGAGGGGTGGACTTTCTCTGGAAGATGATTTAGTCGCAGCAGCCTGTTTGATTTCGGTAGAAGTCTTGGACAGTCGATCGAGAGTTCTAAGAGGAGGCTGAACCATGGCTGGGTGGTCCAGAGTGGAGCAATCACTATTGCATCGGCTTCGTCCTGGATAATTTTTTGAAGCATTCTTCCCATCAAACTGAAAGGACAGAATATGTAATTAAGTTCACTCTGCCATGCCAGGGAAAAGGCATCCACAGCATAAGCATCTGGGTCAGGATGCCATGACACAAATTTGTCTAGTTTCTTATTGATGCGAGAAGCAAACAGGTCTCTATTTGGTACTGAACCAAACACTTTACAAACAGATGAGAACACTGTAGAGTCTAATTCCCACTCAGCATCTTCCGAGAAATTTCGAGATTGCCAATCAGCCTCAGTGTTTAATACCCCAGGTATGTGAGCGGCGGATATCCAGATATTGTGTTCTATACACCACAACCACAAGTTACGTGTGACACTGTTACATAACCGCTTTGTTCCACCCATTTTGTTAATATATGCCACCGCTGTAGCATTGTCACTGAGAAGTCTAATGTGGGTGTTGAGTTTATCTGCACAGAGAGCTTTAAGTGAAAACCACAGGGCGAGGATTTCGAGATAGTTTATATGATGAGCCACTTCTGTCTCAGACCACCTTCCCCCGGTTTCAAGATGACCACAAACACCACCCCAACCTAGATTTGAGGCATCAGCTTTCACTGCAACTTCTGGCTGTTTTCTATCTAGGGGGTGGAAAAATTCATGTTTGTTTTGTATCCACCAATCTAAATCCTGTCTACTTTCCAATGAAAGAGACATGAGTGCATCAAATTTACCCTTAGAGTTTTTCAGTTCTGAATTTCTCTGAATTTCCAGTCTCTTGAAATAGAGTGGAGCATACTGCACACCATGCCCACTTGCATTTAACTGTCCAATCAAAGCACACAGTTCACGTATTGTGATAGATTGCTGATCTAAAACTGCCTTACAGTGTGCAATGATCTTATCACTCTTATCCTCTGTAAGTTTCACAGTCATTGTTACACTATTAATGTTGAAACCTAAATAGGAAATTTCCTTTGCTGGGTTTAAGACAGACTTGTCAGGATGGATAGTGAAACCTAACGAATCAAGCAAATGCACAGTGTTTTCCACATTGCTCTTACATAACTGTTCATCTTCGCCAACTAACAAGGAGTCATCAATATAGGCCGTGTTGGCATAGCCAAGTTTTCTTAAGTGAGAGAACACTGGTTTTTAAGATCTTGGTATACATGTGAGGTGCTGAACTTAGTCCGTTGGGCAAGCATGTATACTGGTATAGTTCATTGTCCCACAAAAAACGGAGATACTTCCTATCGGAACACTTTACAGGTATAGTGTAGTAAGCATCCTTCAAATCCACAGATGCAAAATACCAATTTCTCCGAACTAAATACAGGGCTGATTTCAAAGTCTCCATTTTGAAATGATGAGTGTCAACATTTTTGTTTAGATGTTTCAGGTTTAGTATAATCCGAACTGAACCATTTTTCTTTTCCCTCATGAAGATATTAGAAATGTACTCCCCTTGTGAGTGCTCACATTTTTCAATAACTCCTGTCCGATACATGTGGTGTAACTCACTATTGATTTGTTCAAGTTCATGGGTATTAAAGAGAATTGGCTTTGGGATAAAAGTTTGATGTGGTAAGGCAGTGAACTCTATAGTTGCTCCCATAATGGATGAAATTACCCACTTGTCTGAAGTTATAGTTTTCCAAACATTAGAAAATTGAGCAATTTTCCCTGCTACAAAGTTATCTTTGGTATGAATATAATCATACTCATTGCTTAATTGTTTCACCTGTATGTCCGTGTGGGATACATCGTCTACTGGGGCTTCCTCTCCCCCTCCCTCTTCTGTAAAAAGGGATCTTGAACTTGTTCTGTTGTTGAGGCGTGGTGTTACGACCTCTGTGGTTTTGGAACCTGTGTCCGCCACGAGTATTGTTGACTGAGTAGCCCTGATTAAATTGTCTGTTTTGTGTACGGCCGATACCTGTCAGAGAATTTCTTCTGAGATTTTCACCCATCTTCTTGCTGAGTTGTTTGCTGTCAGAAATTTCTTTTATTTTCTTGCCCAGGTCATCTCCGAACAACCACTTACTGGTAGTGATTTTTGTTGAGCAGAGACGTTTGTAAGGCCCACTCAGATCAGGCTTGAATCCATCTCTCCGCCTTTTGTTCAGTTCACTTATGGCCCCTGACATGAGTCTGATTGTGTCCATTGACTTGACCAACAAGTCCTTAATGTTCACACTAGTATTTCCCATGGCCGCTGACATCAAGCTGTCTGTGGTCTGAACGACTGGGATTAGCGCTTTCCTAATGAGGGCTTGTGTATGTTGGTGTTTCAAGTCGCGGGATCGAGTGTATGTTTTAGCTTCGTCCCATACCTCTTCCTTGACAGCAGGCACGATCAGTGCTTCACAGTTTCTTGGCCGCTTGTACTTATCCATAATAACTTTGAGTTTTTTCATGTTGACATTGTTTCTGATACCATCACTCACAGTTGAAGCAAGCTCGCTCCTAACATCTGCCGATGTTTCCTCGGAATCTTCGAAGAAACTTTTGAGTTCTGACACTAAGTTGGCCACATCACTCTCATCATAATTGTCTTTATCACCAGACTTTGAATATTCACGACTTTGAAAAATCCTTCGAGTTCATCATATTCGTTTTCCGAAACATCAACTTCCCCTTCGCTACAACTGTCATGGCTGTCCACAACATCCGTTTCATTCGGATTACTTCGGCTGTGTCTGGATGTACTCGGTCTCGGCTGCGAATCTGACATTTCACAACCCGCACGGGGCCCCAGCTTGGCAATTAGCCGGTCAGTCTGCTGTTGCTGCGAGTTTATCATCGCCTGCATCATAGCCTCTAGCGTGGCTAAAGGCACTGGAACGTGACTCTCGCTGACCGGACAAGATGGAGTCGGGCTTTGTTCACTTGACTCACTTGTGAAGTTCGGTCTTGAACCGATCGTCAAAGATTTGGTCGACAGTTTTTCGACCACTTCAAATGACGATGGTCTATCCCCTGCCAACTGTTTTGGGCTTTTCAACTGGGAAAGCGCTGTGCCCTTTTCTCCCATTTTCCTTCGCCTTTGATGCCATGATGGTCAAACTTGGACCATGGACTGTGTCCGTCACTCGGTCCGAAAATTCTAAGTCTCTGAATGCTGTGCCCCTTTCAGACTGCACTAAACGTGGACTGAAGAACAGTTCATGGAATGTCCGAAACACTGCGACCGCGGACACCAGATGAGCATGTTCTCGGATGAGGTTATAGAACAGTTGCGTTTTGGGACGTTCAGTTATCCTATGGATGTTTTGTTTTGTTCTCGGACAATGTGTTGTAAATACGCGAACACAACGCCTCGCGGAAACGCTACTGCACGAGAATTCCATGAATGAATGTTTGTTATATAAACGTATTTCGTGATACTTCGGGGAGTGTGTGTTAAATGAGTGTGTTAGAGACTGTGGGTAAGGGTATTAGTGTTAGAATGTTAGATGGTTAGATGGTTGCGTCGAATCGAACATCTGTGTGTTGGATGTTGACGCGCTTTGAGATGATTTGGTCATAATCGGACCTCAGCAAGGTATTGAAGCTTTCGTACAGTATCTTGCATTCGTTAGTGTATATATATAAATTTACAATTGTGGGGAAATAAAATTTGGATTAAATAATTAAAATTTTGTTTTCATTCCACTGCAAAACAAAATGGTAGCAGAGCGTGGTTATGTTATGTTAGGTTAGGTTAGTTGCAGGTGAGTTTAGCTGCGTGTCAAGATTAGATACAGGTTAGATTAGTGGAAGGTTAGTTTACATGCAGGTTAGGTTAGTTGCAAGTCAGATTAGTTTGTCATCATGTCGGAGACATCGATGAAGCAAATAGCTTCAAACGTTGAGGTAAAGGTTCCTAAAACAGACGTTGGTGACAAAATTATCAAATTAAAGAAACAAAAAGCAGCAGCTAAAACTGCATTCACAAAATGTAAGAACAAGTTGTATAACTTGATAGAACAAGTTGATGTTCCTTCCCGTCGGGAGGTTAGAGATGAAATTGACAAGGTAAGTTCACTTCACCTTAAGGCAGTGAATATCATGGTTGATTTGATCCAGGCATATTCAGATAGCGGGGACACTGAAAACAAAAGTCAAGTCTACAAAGAACTTGCGTCTGTAGAAGGGATTAATGAAGATGTTGTTAAAATGGCACAAGAATACTTGAATGATAGATCAGATGCTACTTCTGTAAGCAGCATAAGAACAGGTTTATCAATGCTATTCCATTCTCAAGATCAGACAAAGCAAAAAGTACAATCTGATAAGAATACAAAATGCAAACAGAACAGTGACAAGGAACAAGCCATAAATAAGAACGTGGTCACAGGAAAACATGAGAAGAACGTCGAATGTTTAGATGACAAGTTGAATGTGGTTGAAAGTTCTGGAGCACATTATGATGTTCGCAGAAGAACGAACCCTGTCACAACACATGAGCTTGGTGTAGATATGTGGAAACAACTCAAAAGGGTGTCGATACCCACATTTAATGGTGACATTAAAATGTATGAGAATTGGAAAGCAGCATTTGTAGCTTGTGTGGACATGGCGCCAGCCACCCCCGAATACAAACTGTTACAGTTAAGACAATGTCTTACCGGAGAAGCACTGAAAGTGATAGCGAGTTTAGGTCATAGTGCGGCTGCATATGACATCGCATTAGAACGTCTTGAACGCAAATATGGTGGTAAAAGACGTAACATTGCTTTGAAGTTAGAAGAGATTACAAAGTTCAAACCAATTAGGGCAGGTAATGCCAGGGACTTAGAGAAGTTTGCAGACATGCTTGATATTTTAGTGGCAAACCTTAGAGAATCAGACAAGTTAGAAGAGTTGGGTGATGGGACCTTATATTCACAATTACTAAAGAAATTAACAGAATCCATGGTAATACAATATCAGAGGTGGATATTTGAGACCCAGAGACAGGAATCTGTTGAAGCCCTTAGGGAATGGATTCTGCAAGAATCAGAGTTTCAGGTCATTGCCAGTGAAGTCATAAATGGGGTTGCTGAAAAGCAGAGGTCACATGAACGTAAAACATCGGGTAAAAATGGGACTTTCTTTGGCAATAAAGAGAATAAAAGTCAAACGGGTCCATGTCAAATGTGTCCAGGAGCAAGTCATGAGATGTGGAAGTGCACAAAGTTCAAAGCATTGAGCGTTAGTCGGAGGTGGGAGGTTGCAAAGAGGTTGAATCTTTGCTTCCGTTGTCTAGGCTCCAACCACTGTGGTAGGAGTTGCACTAGGTTTAGTGAATGTGGGATAGGTGGTTGTTTTGCAAATCACAATCGCTTACTTCACACTGATAGGAAAGTAAGGGATTGGACAGATGGTGCAAAAGTAAGTCGCCCCCTAAATCCAGTAGATGAAACACAAACAACCACAATGTCTACTTCTAGGTGTGACATGTCATACACAGCATTGAGAACAGTCCCAGTAGTTATCACAAATGGACATCGCAGGATTACAGTCAATGCTCTCTTAGATGATGCAAGTACGCAGACATACATAAATGAAGATATAGCTGCAGAACTTGGGTTACAAGGACATTATCAGAAAGTATCAGTGAATGTTCTAAATGGCAGAAAGGAGAGTTTTGAATCAATGACTGTTAATTTTGGGTTAGAAAGCATTGATGGTTCAGTTGATGTATCAATGTCAGCTCTTACAACAACAAAAGTTACAGGCAAAATGCAAGTAGTAGACTGGGAGAAACATGGACATAAATGGAAACATTTGAATCACATCAAATTCCCAAAACTTAGTTCTCGTACTGTGGTTGATCTCCTCATAGGCATTGACTACATTGACCTTCATCGGTCATATGAAGAGGTAAGTGGTGGTCAGGGAGAACCTGTTGCAAGACTTACACCTCTTGGGTGGACATGCATAGGACGTGTTCATGGTGAAAATGAAACACATTTTGCAGGTACTTTTCTCATTGATAACAATAGAACAGAATTGCAGAATCTAAACGCTTTAGTGCACAAGTTCTGGGAAGTAGAGGAATTTTCATGTAGCACCATGAATGACTACAATGATGATGAATTGTGTGCAGTTGAAAAAGTTAAACAGACACTTCAGTACAACAATGGTCACTACCAAGTAGGTATACCTTGGAGATTTGACACACGGATGTTACCAGATAACTATAAGATGGCTGTCAATCGTCTTCTTAGCACTGAGAAGAAACTGTCGAAGGACAAAGAAATGGCTGAAGCTTATTGCTCAGTTCTAGATCAATATGTGCAAAAGGGATACATTCGTAAAGTATCGACATTGGAAAATGAGAGTAAATGGTTTCTTCCTCATTTTCCAGTAGTACGTCCAGACAGAACTACAACCAAAGTACGCATTGTATTCGATGCTTCTGCAAAGTGTCAGGGTGTTTCACTCAATGACATAATACATCCAGGACCGAAGTTGCAGAATGATCTTTTTGAAATCTTGCTACGATTTAGGAAGCAGCCCATAGCACTTGTTTGTGACATCTCGGAGATGTACCTACAAATTGAGGTGAAACCTGAAGATCGTAAATACCTCAGGTTTCTGTGGCGACCCATGAATTCAAATGAGGAACCACAGGTGTATGAGTTTAACAGGGTGTTGTTCGGTTTGAATTGTTCACCATTCTTAGCGCAATACATTTCACAAGAACATGCAAAAGCACATCAGAATGAATTTCCACTTGCTGTAGAGACTGTAGTAAGCTTCACCTATATGGACGATAGTATGGATTCGGTAGAAGATGACATGACTGGGATAGAGCTGTACAATCAGCTGAGTGAGCTATGGCGCACAGCAGGTATGAACGCCAGAAAATGGCTTTCAAATTCGTTGGATGTCCTTGATGGAATTCCATTAGAATCTAGGGCACAGAAGGTAAACATAAACAAGAATGAATTGCCTTCAGTGAAAACACTAGGTCTTATGTGGATTGCAAATGATGATGAGTTCAGTTTCTGTATGAATGTTCCTGAAGACATTGTGAGAATGACCAAACGAATGTTTCTCAGTGAAATTGCAAGGATCTTTGATCCGCTTGGACTCTTGACACCTTTCACCATTGTGGGGAAAATGATGATTCAAGAGATGTGGATATCAGGTTTCGGATGGGATGAAGAGCTTGATCCAGATCTGAATCTTAGAACTTTGAAATGGGTAAATGAGGTTAAAGAGTTATGCAATATCAGAGTACCACGGTGCTTGAGAATCAAATCTGAAATAGGAAACAAAACATTTCATGTATTTGCAGATGCATCACAAGATGCATATGGGGCAGCAATATATGCAGTCTATACTTACCAGAGTGGGGAATTGGTCAGTCGTTTAGTTACCTCCAAAAGCAGGGTTGCTCCTCTTCAATCTGTAAGCATTCCAAGAATGGAACTGATGGCGGCAGGCCTTGGGGTGAAATTGTTTGTTGCTTCAGCAAAGGTGTTAGAAATGTCCACTGTCAACACGTATTTTTGGTGTGACAGTATGAATGTGTTATGTTGGATAAAAAGCCAGAGTAGAAATTACAAGTCTTTTGTGGCAAATCGCATTGGTTATATCCAGGAACACACCAGTCCATATCAGTGGAAATATGTTCCATCTCGGTTAAATCCTGCAGACATACTAACCAGGGGTACATCAGTGAAGAACCTAGCCAGTAGTACATGGCTGACAGGACCAGCATTTCTGAAACTCACAGAAAGTGAATGGCCAGAACAAATGGTTGGATTTCAAAGTGATAGTACTTTAGAAATGAAGAAACTGTCAAGAAAAAGGGAAGTTGTTACACTTATGTCTGAAGTTGTTACACTTATGTCTGAAGGTGAGAATGATACATGGCGTCTTCATCCATCCAGATATTCTGACTGGAAGAGGTTGACTAGAATATATGCTTGGGTATGCAGATTTGTTACCAATGCACGTATTGCACCAAAATTACGACACATGGGTAATTTGGAGGTTGACGAAATCGAAGATGCTGAAATGGGAATCATCAGTCAGATGCAACAACAGGAGTTTGCCAAAGAGTTTTCTGCACTGCAAAAAGGAAAACAGCTTCCAAAAGACAGCAAACTCATTGGACTCCAGCCAATAATCGATGAAGAGGGACTAATTAGATGCAGTGGCAGACTGAAATATGCTGACTGCTTGTCTTGGGGAGCACGAGTTCCAATAATCTTACCTCGTAAGAACTGGGTCACAAGGCTTATTGTGAAACATTACCACGAAGCGGGTAAACATGCAGTAGGTACTAATCAAACTTTAGCTGCTCTATCCTCAAAATACTGGGTCATTGCTGCTCGTGAAGAGATTCGAGCATGGGAGACAGAATGTGCCTTTTGTCGGAGACAAAAAGCTCAACCGAGACCTCAGATTATGGCTCCACTTCCAAAGCTGAGAGTTAGCTATTCACTGAGAGCATTTACTCATGTTGGAGTGGACTATGCAGGGCCTTTTCTGACTATCCAAGGGAGGTTAAAGAAGAGACAAAAACGATATTTGTGTCTTTTCACGTGTTTGTCCACTAGGGCTGTACATTTGGAAATGTCATATGGTCTAGATAGTGACTCGTTTTTGAATGCTTTCTTCCGCATGACAAATAGACGAGGAATGCCAAAAGAAGTCGTATCCGATAACGGAACTAACTTTGTAGGCGCTGTGAAGGAATTGAGAGATCTGGTTGAACAACTTGATGCGACTGCGAGATCATCATTGACTAATAAGGGAGTCGTCTGGAGATTCAACCCTCCTCATGCACCACATTTTGGTGGTGTATTTGAATGCATGATTAAGTCAGCTAAGAGAGCTATCTTTGCCATTCTGGGTAAAGGCGATGTCACGGATGAAGAGCTAACTACAGCATTTACTGCCGCAGAAGCACTCATAAATTCTCGTCCACTCACTTATCAAAGTGCTAACTGCCAAGATGATGTACCGTTGACCCCAAATCATCTTATGCACGGGCAAGTCGGTGGAACATTTGCTCCAGATAGTGTTGATACTACGTCATACAACCCCAGAAAACGATGGAGACGAATACAGGAACTGGTGAGGCACTTCTGGAGGAGATGGTTGAGGGAGCTACTACCAACTCTTCAAGTCAGGAAGAAGTGGAGAGAGGCTAACCGCAATCTGAAGGTAAATGATGTCGTCATCGTAGTTTCACCAGATTCTCCACGTGGAAGCTGGCCTTTGGGGAGAATCATCAACACATATCCAGGCAAGGATGGACATGTTCGAGTGGTACAAGTAAAGATGGGGAAAACTACGCTGATGAGACCTGTGACGAAGGTGTGTCCACTCGAGTGGAATTCGGAGGATGACTTGAGAGAACATTAAGCAGATCAGTCATGTGGAGGTTCAGGCGAGATATGTTCATGCAAGCAGTGGGAGCAGGATCGTTCGTCGTCTGGAGGATGGATCGTTCGTCGTCTGGAGGATGGATCGTTCGTCTGGAGCATGGATCGTCGGCATCAGGAGGATTGAATTCGAAGGATCGTTGTGTAAAGGATTGACTTTTGAAGATTCGAATTAGGATACCAAATGACTATTTTAGAGGATCAAGAAACAGGATGTGTTGTTTATTGAAATGTGCATTTTTCATTTTGTGATTCATGATTCATGGATATCAGCAGAACATATGATAGACAGGAGTCTATCATGGAGGGGGGAATGGACTGAAGAACAGTTCATGGAATGTCCGAAACACTGCGACCGCGGACACCAGATGAGCATGTTCTCGGATGAGGTTATAGAACAGTTGCGTTTTGGGACGTTCAGTTATCCTATGGATGTTTTGTTTTGTTCTCGGACAATGTGTTGTAAATGCGCGAACACAACGCCTCGCGGAAACGCTACTGCACGAGAATTCCATGAATGAATGTTTGTTATATAAACGTATTTCGTGATACTTCGGGGAGTGTGTGTTAAATGAGTGTGTTAGAGACTGTGGGTAAGGGTATTAGTGTTAGAATGTTAGATGGTTAGATGGTTGCGTCGAACGAACATCTGTGTGTTGGATGTTGACGCGTTTGAGATGATTTGGTCATAATCGGACCTCAGCAAGGTATTGAAGCTTTCGTACAGTATCTTGCATTCGTTAGTGTATATATAAATTTACAATTGTGGGGAAATAAAATTTGGATTAAATAATTAGAATTTTTGTTTTCATTCCACTGCAAAACAAAACGATTTCGGGAAGTTTCTTCAGGTTGTCACTGCTTCGAAAGTCGTAAAATCTTCAAAATTTCCAAAACTTGTCCAACTTTTCCTTACTTCATTAATTAGTCGCTGACCATTCTTCTAAGCACAACGCAAACTGACCTCTCTACGCATGCGCACCTCTCACGGAATTCTGAGGTTCTGATTAGGTTGGTGGAAGTCAACTTAGCCTACAGCACGTTTCCACACATGGTCGTAGAAGAAGAGAGAGTGCATACAGTGAGATAGGATAAGTATATAAATATACAATTTATTATAAAATTTACCATATGTTTTCATCATAATATATTATATAGATATTTTTAATTTCATTTTGTACCCTTTTAAATTGTTTTGATATATTTATAAAATACAAATCTGTATTCTTTTGCAGTGACGTTTTATATGTACAGAAATAAACATTGATTCCAAACTTGGTGTTAGAAGTGGGATATGTTTTCATAAAGTCATTGTGCGGATTCATATTTTAACCTTATCGCAAAGCATCTCGGATTAAACACATTAGTGAAGACACCTCATAGAATGGATTTACTCATCTCGTGTACTAATAAAAATGTCACCAATATTATGTTTACATGCCGAGTCATTCTAGTTTGTTACATTTTGAAATGTCATAATCATGTTGATACATTTTATAGTTTGCATTCTTATTTCTCATACACTGTCCTAAATATCAGTCCTCCCGGAGAGCGGAAGGTCCCGGGTTCGATCCCCGGTCGCGTCATACCAACAGACGTTAAAATATTGTACTTGTTGGTCCCTGCCTGGCGCTCGGCATTAATGGGTACAACAAGGACTACAACAACTCGGAGTCGGTATACTGTGTCTGAGTGGGGTATTCATGCTTAACCGCGGCATGGTATCTCAGTGACCTAGCACTATAAAACCAGCTTAGTCGTCATATGAGCGAAATATTCTTAAGTGCGACGTTAAACCCAATTTCACCTCACCTAAACATGTAGTCTAACGAATTAATTGATGTATGACTTGATACTTCAGCCCAAAGGGTGTGTCAATACTTTACTGGATGTGTTTCTGTTTGACGAGTGTATTTACATTTCAGTAAAACGGATGTGTTAACAATTGTGATTTAATCATATTTATTTCCAAAGAAAGGAACCGGATTGGTAAACAAGCATAAGCTTATATGAATACCGCCCCGGGATACAAGGAAAGAAGAGTAAACATGTCATGATGAATGTACAATGTGAATGATATATAAATGTTGCAAAAACGAGAAAGAACGCCAATCTTCCACAGTATATGTCATGTAAACAAATTATATTGATCAAATCTGCCTGTTACATTTTTAAACGAGTGCACTGAAAGGAAAAGTTCTTTGTTTACTAAAGCGGAACAGTTTTCGTTTACAAACAAAATTGATTTTAGTTCAAATCCTTTAGTATAAAAATACATAATTTGACGTATATCGTTGTAAAGAGTACATGAGAAGAAATAATGAGCAGAGTCTTCATAGTTGTGGCCACAAGAGCAAGATGATGTAGATATAAATCTGTCATATTTGTGCGCATTAAGGTCACTACATTTAAGTCGGAGATTGTGTTAACAATTCAATCCGACAACTGTATGATACTTTAGTTTACTGAGAGGAATGGAATGGAAGGGCTGTGTGGTAGCCTAGTGGTAAAAACGTTCGCTCGTCACGCCGAAGACCTGGGTTCGATTCTCCTCATGGGTACAATGTTAGAAGCCCATTTGTGGTGTCCCCGCCGTGATATTGCTAGAATATCGATAAAAGCGGCGTAAAATCCTATTCACTCGCTGTAGAGGATGCCTGTAATGGTATCAACAGAACGAGTGTGTTAATGTCCCATCGTCAGGATGAATATCTGACGTGCAATAAGATCATAAATTAAGATATCAGGCTGTAAATGCTTTGATTACACAATGCCATTATTTTCAAATGTAACATATGTTATATTTAAGAATACAGTTCGCTCTACCACCATGATTGTACGGTGTAATAAAGCACACTTTCGCCCTGAACTAGTATAGTTAAAGTACGAGGAAGCTTGAGTCCGAGTGCTTTAACGTTATAATATGTCAGGGCGAAAGTGTGCTTAATTACACTATACATGGTGGTAGAGCGAACTGCATTCTTTCTAAGATGCCAAATATAATACTTTCTAAAGATAATTACGATTAATTTAAGGCAGATAACAAACGACGGTGTCGGTGACCTAAATTAAGAATAAGCTAACCTAAAACTTGTGAGTTGAATTGAGACATTTTAACCGTCGCAAAACATAAACGTAATGTTTCCACCAGTGATGTTAGCTGCGTGAAGCAACTGCAAACTAAGAAACGGGATGCAACGGAGTAGTTTACTGTAGGAGGATGTACGAGGCGATGACAACTGACATGCATCGTCACGTCGCTTACACTGTAACGAAATGTAAAATGGTTCGATTACGAGGGGCACACTAGAATTGCGCAGTGACGGGAAAACGTCATTCAATTGTTACGTCATCAAAAACTATACCTTTATTGTCTGATAATGTGTTTTTTCGATTGTTCTAACCGCTAGGCATCTTAGAATTGGGATTACACTTTCTTAGTGAAATTACAAATTCTAGGATTTTTAGGTTGAGTCCTTTCCGATTCGAACCCACACCCTCAGAGTCAGGCACCTAATCGCCAGCACTCAATGTTAGCCGCCTAACCCGCTCAGCCACTGGAAGTCGGATAACTGGTCTTGACTGCGGACTTTGTGTACCCTTCTGATAAGTGTAGATTGGCAAGGCTCCCACAGCCGAAAGCTATGATTACACAATGCCATTTAGAAAGTTGTAAATGCTTTGAGGGAAAAACTGCTCGCGTTGTTGTATTCTGTGTTATAGGTGAGTGCGATGTATCCAACGACGTCAGACGTTGATCATAATTCACTCATCTTGCCGCGACTTGAACATTTGAAGACGGCAGTTATGTGTGTAGAATATTGCCAACTGTAGTTTGAGGCAACAAATTTACAAAACAACTTCGGGTTGCTAAGGTTCAACTTTAATAAATGGTGCAGCTATCAGAATGTTTAGCTGTAAAAATCATTCAAGGGAGGTAACTCTTGGAGTCTTCGTCGTATCCCGTTCATCTTAAAACTTGACCATACTTGAAGCAATATGATCTTTGTGCTCGGCCTATAACACAGGGTTTTAGAATATGTGTGTTATCTTGTTTATTTTATTCCATTTCTTAGTCATATGAAAAAATCAACTGTACGAAATCACAAAATTGATCCATGTGAGACATTGTTTTGGGGGTGGGTTGGAGGTGTATTTCCGTTGTAAGTTTTGACATGAAGTTTTACTTCTTTGACTTGTGAACGAGTTTGTCCAGATTAACACTTGACGTACCTTTTCATGTTTTGTGACGCTTGTCACTGGGGATATTGCGTCTGTGTGTGCGTGTGTGTGTGTGCGCGTGCGCGCGTGTGTGTGCGAGTGCGTGCGTATCTACTTGTACTAGTCTTGACTCAGAGATACCATACTGCAATTCAACAAAGGCGCCCCATCCAACACACAGATTATTGACTCTAATGTTCTGATATGACCATTTCCTCTTTCCGATTTCTTTGCTCGTTGTGTAACACCCCACTCAGCAATATTCCTCCTGTATGACGGCAGTCTGTAAATAAACGACATTTTTTCTCTTCTTCATGCTCATGTCTGAAATTATAGTGACGATTTGGTGTGGACAAATGGCTAACTTTCATGCCATATAAGACGATTTGTTGCTTTGGAATGTATGTTTATTTGCCATTTAACTGGTACGATTTTGTAGCAAACGCACCGTTCGTGATCAACTTGTGTCTTCTTGGAGGTTACGGAAATAGGCGAGTGGTGACGGATGCAAACGGACTTTATTCGGCAAATAGCCGTGTACAGTCCATTTGATTTCATTTGAGACCGATGATTTTTAACAATACAAAGTTTTTTAACAAACGATCATTATTTTGTTGGCACTTTTCGCTATTTTTTACGAGGGTACCACTTGCTGGTAGAACAGCCAGGTGTGCGAGTTGCGCGTTTGAAATTGAAATTTCACTGCACACGCGTGTTGATTACCTGGGTGATCTACCAGCAAGTGGTACCCCTCGTAAAAATAGTGTCAAGTGACAAAAATAATGATTGTTTGTTAAACAAATTTTTATTCGTGTTTCCAAAATTATGAGACAAATCATCAGAGTTGGTCTGTGGATTTCATGTGACTGTGCAAAATTTGGTTTCGTTGCAATTATTGGAGTTGTGTCAGTGAGCAATTCACCGGTCGCAAATGAAACTGTCAAACGGACTATAAGTGATAGTGTCAGGGGAGGTAATACCTGCGCCTGGCAAGACAGAATGCATTTTATCGCCCTTCTTATTTCCAACAAGACAGTTAAATAGGACCATACAGCTTAGTACAATATCTGTCTCAGCAAAAGTCGAAAACAAACACCGATATGTCGAAGTTAAAGGAACATACTTTAATACTTCGTGTTATCCGATGTTCGACACAACAAAAAATGACGAATAAAGAAGACACCCGTACTTTCGACATATTAAAGTTCAGATCAGCTTGATCCCCAACGGGACATACAATGACACAAAACATGTTTACAAACAAAGTACCGAAGAATAATGAGCAATAAACAAAACTTTATTATCATGATTTGGCAACCATTTGCTACATTTCGATTTAACCAAGTGTAATCTCTACTTCGTAGCAGGCAATAGAGGCCGAGCCCATTTTGAGGTCAATCTGTCCTGAGTAGTCTCCGGTTGGAAGGCTCGATAAGTTGATCTCAAACTGGGTACTGGGGAGTGTGTAGTTTCCCTGAAATGGAGGTGTCCAGTTGAATGCAGACATACTGATAGCCAACGTCAAGCCTAACACATGTTATATTTGGGATTACACTTTCTCAATAAAGTACAGATTCTGGTACTGTTATTGGGTCGAGTCCCATCCCGGATTCGAACCCATACCCTCAGAGTCAGGCACCTAATCGCCAGCACACAAAGTCAGCCATCTAACCCACTCAGCCATCGAAGCTTCCACAAAAAAGGAAGTCGGACAACTGGTAGTCCAGACCACAGTCTACCCTGATAAGGGTAAATCGGCGCCGTTCCCACGGCCGAAAGCTGTTAATACAGCATGTCACAACAATATTGCCATCAATAAATGGCATTGTGTATTCTACTTCAAGCCTTTATTTTGCAAGAAGATTAAATACCTTTGTGGATGATATTTACACAGAACAACACACAAAATATCATCGCCTCATAGTAAACCTTCAGTAACGAAGTGTTCCTAAGCATAACTTTCCAAAATTTCCAGATAATAGTTTTTGTTATTCGCGGCTGGAGACTGATGGTACAATTTGATGGTGGTTAAATTTCTCCTCACCGTATTAGTTCATTAGGACAAATTATATTCCTTTTTATGTTTCATAGACCACAACAGAAATGAAGAGATAGGAGATTAAATCTTTGACTTCATTAAACGTTGAAGAAGTCTGTCCTTGATATCAGTCGGTGCTGTGTCAAATGCTTGGAATTAAACAGATGCACGATTCCAAGCATGCATCTGGTAACATTTGGACGAAATAAAGGACATGTGGTCTAATAAAGAATAATGTTATTGGTAATCGTTAGAAATAAAACAGCAATATGCCTAGACAGTTTGATTGATGCCTTGGATAAATCTTTGAACAGGAACAGGAACGTTGGCATTGAACAGGAACAATAATTATTATTGTTTAAGGAGAGACACTTTCACTTTCGCAAGAGATGCGACGTTTCGGTGTAGATGCTATCACCGTTATCAAGGAAGTGATGGACAAGGAGAAAATATAAGGGCTAATGAAGACCAATCAAGATTAAGTGGCCACTGCACTTTGTCCCACTAGATATGGCTTCATAACCATGATCTATTATTGCAACTATTAGCAGTGTCATCACTCTATACATCAGCCAAGTCAACTGTATAATTTCTAATATCCCTCTTGTATATATTGTCGGAAAGCGCACGTCAAATCATCATCATCATCATCATCATCATCATCATCATCATCATCATCATCATCGTCAATCATCATGATGCATCATCACTCAATCATCATCATCATCACCGTCGTCAATCATCATCACTTCATCATCATCGTCAATCAGTCTTTATCCTCATCACATCATCATCATCGTCACATCATCATCGTCGTCAATCATCATCATCATCAATCATCATCATCGCATCATCATCGTCAATCATCATGAAGCATCATCAATCAATCCTCATCCTCATCGCATCATCATCATCATCACATCATCATCAATCATCATCCTTAATCACCATGAATCATCATCAATCAATCATCATCCCTCATCACATCATCATCATCGTCACATCATCATCGTCGTCAATCATCATCATCATCAATCATCATCATTGCATCATCATCGTCAATCATCATGAAGCATCATCAATCAATCCTCATCCTCATCGCATCATCATCATCGTCACATCATCATCGTCGTCAATCATCATCATCGTCAATCATCATGAAGCACCATCAATCAATCCTCATCACATCGTCATCATCGTCAATCATCATCATCGCATCATCATCGTCATCAATCATCATCATCACATCATCATCACATCATCATCATCAACAATCATCATCATCACTTCATCATCGTCAATCATCATCACCACCACCATCACATCATCGTCAATCATCATCATCATCATCAACCATCATCAATCATCATCATGTTGTGTATCACATGCTTGATAACAGTGTTAGCATCCATTGCAATTAAGACGTTGGCTCTTCTTATGAAACTGTTCCTCTTCGCCTTTAATAAAGCTATCTTTAAATTAAGAAATCAGAACGGCGATAGTGATATAGTATCCGCCTTTTTGCCTGACAACTGTTAATATCATACAGATGTTTATCCTTTATTCATTTCATATCCACACATAAACTGTCAGGAAAAAGAAAGTATTTATCCATGTTTGATTCTATCTATCAAACAGAAAATCGATATTCGATAGTGATATATGTGATAGGGTATTATTGGCAATACTGCATGCATCATATCAGTTCGTATCTCACACCAGTGGAAATGTTAGTGATCATAATTGTTTGCCGCAGATATAGGGAATTCTTTGGACAGGTAGATGATTGTATTTATTGTTTACAACAGGCTTTGTAGTGACCAGCGAGTTTAGCAGCATGCCAAAGTAACTAGTGATCATATTTGTTAGCAGCAGGCTATGGGATTTGTTGGACAGGTGGGTAATTATATTTGTTAACAGCAAGCTCGGTAGTGCAGGCTATTTCCTGCTGCAGGACAATGTAACTGGTGGACATGGAAATGATTAGTTGTTTTAGCCAGGTCAAGGGTCAAGTGAATCTGTAAGTGGTCATTTGTGTTAGCAGCAGGCACGGGTGAGTAGATAAACGTGTAGGTGTTAGCAGGACACCATTCTACTCCTGTCATATCTTCCTACGTAACCCTGTTCTAATACGGCCCTTTCATGGTGTGAGCGTTCAAGACTCGTGATTGGAGGCAATCAGATTTAGTTGTGCAATCAGCGACGTTGTTTCAAAAGTGATCATTCGCAAGGCCTCGGTAATTTCCGTATGCTTCGAGAAAACTAAACTTCTTCCCCTGCGCGATGCGCAAACGTTTCTTCTAGACAGAACTCAGTCATGTTATGGCGGATCAGTGGCGTCTCCATCGCCCTCGTTGACAACGGACAAGCTAGCCATTAAACGTCTTGTGTGTAACATCAACACAAGTCCCCGGCAGATGGGGGATATTTGTGGCCCCACATTTGCTTGTGTTAGTCAAGTTGAATCTAAGTCGATGTAACACGTGTTCTGATTGGATAGAAAGAAGGGAGATAATTCGTGTTGCGATCTGTTGCCGCTAGGGGATTTTACAAGAACCGGGAAATATGGCCGTATTAGAACAGAGGTTTGTAGGAAGATATGACAAGTAACCTCTGTGGGAAGTGAATGGCAGGACACGAGTTGGAATGTTTGATGGGCGTTTTATGACATATTCACACAGTAGACTCACCGCTGGAAACGGGCACTTGCAGGGAATGTTGTTCTCCGTGAAGGCTTCTGGACACTGGGCTGGCGCCAGAATCTCACAGATGTCTGAGTAACTGCAGGATCCCACATTTTCAATGCAAGGAATTTCCACCCATATGGACAGAATCTTCTTCTTTATGGTTACGTCAGCCTACATAAGAACAATGTTTGCGTCACTCAGTACAGACGGGTGAACAGTCTGGGAAGGCTTTATCTAGTTCAACCAGTGAAGATCCGGGTTAGGCCACACTTTTTTTATTACATGGTTTACGGTTTTTTTACAGCAATATTCCTGTCGGTAGGTGGTAAAAACAATAAAATGCTATTTCAGAGTTTTTTCCTTAAGGCTTTCACCACAAGTTGGCTGTAAGAATATGCCATCAGCCATTCAGGTGTTCTCATTTCCTACTATAATAGGGTTTATAAACACCCAGCATTTTCACTCGGTAACGTTAATTCGGCGATTTTATTTGTTTCAATATTTAACATTTCAATAAAGTAGATTTTAAAAATTATTTATTTGGATTTTATGTATCGGCGGAGGTGGAAAAATGGAAAAATTTGATTTTTCCCCCACTTTAGCAAAAATTACGGTCGGCGGATCCGTAACCTAAGTAATAAAAATATGTTGCCTTAGAATTGGTCTTCAGCAACCCATGCTTGTCGTAACAGGCAACTAACGGGTCGGGTGGTCAGGCTCGCTGACTTGGTTGACACATGTCATCGTATCCTAATTGCTTGGATGAATGGTCATAATGTTGATGACTGGATTGTCTGGTCCAAACTCCATTATTTACAGACCGCCGATATAAAGACCAAATAGTGCTGTGTGTGGCGTTAAACAACAAACTACCAAACAAATCCGTCATACTCCAACAGACGCTGATATATAACTGAAACAGTGATCAGAGAGACGTTAGACGAAACTCAATCATTCACAACAAAACTATGACGTCATTCGGTCAACACCTCTGACGTCCAAGGACATCCACATATTGTTTCTTACGTTTGAAGGCTTAGTGCATATTACCGAGCGTCTCGATATATACATACACACGCAAACATACGTAAATACTTTCAGTTATCGGTGGATCTACAGAACCTTAAAATGATGACTAAAATACGGAATACGCAGAGATCAAGCTTTTCTTCGAGACTACGGTGAGTTCGACCCATCAAAAGTCGACACAAAGGGAAAAACCAGTATCTTGATTGTCAAATGTGTTAATGACATGCTTCAGTAGCAGAGAATTCTGTGACGTAAATTGTTTGTGACGTCACAGTTGTCTCAAGCAGTACATATCTAATGAGCCGATGGGGAAAAGACCGATCCAGTCTGTCAATCAACACTGGCGCATGCGTAAGTTTTGGTCAATCAGCAGGCCGGGCGCGCTGTGTGGATTTGTCAGACTTATTTCCGGGGTCAAACGATGCCTACAAAGCGTTGTGCGTCGAACTATGCCATTTACACTCGCTATACCTATTACATATTGCTGCGATTTGAGGTGTACCTTTAACAAAACCATTACGGTCAAGACAAAAGGAATTGAGGCGGATCAAGGAGCGCGATAGGCCTAACGATCAGTTAAATGTCTGAACCATCGTTCACGAAACCTGCCTGCAGATGAGAATTTGCACGAATTTCCACACTTTTGCACATGTGCAAAATCATTACCAATTGATGACAACAAATAGCAGTTTAAGACTTTGCGAGTGTTATAAATACGGACATTTCTTGTAACTACAAAATTGTATTTGCTTAACGTTTTTAGTCACTACTGGGCATTGAGTTGGTACGTCATAAAGCTCAAATGAGACAGGCAAGAAATTCGTGACACAATGTAAACAAATCTGACAGCGATCTGATTTCGGTTACATGAACTGGTTATATGAAAGAACAATGTGGCGGATATTGTCCTCTTCGCTCTTAGATATTCTTAAATTTGTCACACATTTTAGAATGTTTTAAGTTTCAAAAGCACAATCTGAAGGCCTACAGTATCTTGTTAACAGAGCAAAATATTCGAGGAGTAATATTTTTTTTATTCAAACGGAAATATTGTCAGTGTCAGCAGTGGCCTGTCATGCAATATCCAAGTATCAAAATTAATTCATATGAGTGCCTATAAAACCATGCTTTAAATACTAGTATTTCAGATTTTTATAAAGAGATGCATAGGACTTTGAACTGAATTACCTTCCTCCATGTTGATCGAATACGAAAACTATGTGAGAAGAACAGAGACTTACTGGAGTATTGGACGGAGTGAAATATAGTGTATATCTTAATTATGAGAACATTATTGTAAGTTTTGTTACAACATAAATTATTCACATATATTGGTACATTTTAGGAGTAATATTACAACTGTCATTTTGATTAATTCACTGGAAATGATAGCAAGGCACGTTTTAAGAATCTTGCTTTTTAGTAAACGTGGAAGGATGATAAAATAAATAATAATCTAATGAATTATAAATAATTATTTAATTGATTGTCCTACCAGATTCATATGATTTGAAGGCAGAACTATGCAAAACAAACACTATTCATATCATGGCAGGACAATCACTTGGTATTAATTTAGTTTCTGCTTTTAGATGTTTTAAAAAATAATATATTTACTAATAAGATAATTCTGAAAGTCATTGCTGGTATCATAACTCATTAAAGTTATTTCAACATCCAGAGAATTTGAAAAAGCAAAGGCTACCTTTTGGTCACTGGCATTATCCAGTCCTGGAACAGATTAACTTACAGAAACCTCAGCTGACTTTTCATGTAACGGAATAAATATTGAAACATATATTTAACCCAGATTTGATGTAATTCTTATAATAATCAGTTTTTGTAGGAGGTTAATAATATTTGAAGGCTGAGCCAAAGCTAGTGTTTATTAAGATGTTGGTTTTGGACAAATTGTTCAAGGTTTGTTGATGGTTATTTGGAAAATGAGCTTCATATTAAACTGCACACTGGTTTGTAGGAGGTGAAGGCTTCAAGACATTTTCATGTGTGTTTTCCTAAACCTTTGTTTGACTTTTTACCAAATTTTGAATCAACTTTACTATAATTTTTATGACACTAGTAAGTATCTCAGAAAAGGAAATAGATCAAAATCAGTGTTATGTCCTCTAGGGATATGGTCTCTAATAAAACAAAGATTATCATTAAAGTCAGTTAATGTAATTGTATTGACAAAAAGCTTTGAACATAGGATATATTCTTTGCACCTTATTTACACCAGTAGTGAGCAGTTAAACTTCGCTGATGAAAAACAATACATTTGTATTATGTGTAACATTCTATTTCAATGCTAGTTAATTGTTCGGATAACTATGGATCCTCTGTTCCAAGATTTTGCATCACAGGTTTCCTATTTCTGGAAGATGGGTGTACAGGTGTCCAGGTGCAGACTGTATGTTGGATTTTCTTTGTGTTCTGGTGCTGTGACATACCTGTACATAAACGCTGGCAGTTCATGAAGTCCAGTATTGTGGAAGTTTGTATGTAAATTAGGATTCCACAACAAAGTACATATGGAAAAATAAATTGGAAAGGATGAATAAAAAATGGATTTCCTTATATTCAGTGTCACTTTAGGATGGTGTACAGGTTTTGAAGAGGGAAACTTTACTGAGAACTGCTGCATATCAGCTGTTGAATATTTGCTTCTGGTATGTCCAGATACGTCCATGGAAACACACTGTTTACCCAATTACCTTTTCCACATTTCCAAATAAGATCAAATAGGTTCTGCTGTGATTGATTTGTTTACATTATTATATACAGACAAATAAGGTGCACGAAGTAGTAGACGGGAAATATATTCTGCTTTTATTTACCATTCTTTTAATTCATTAAATGAAAGAAACACATGTTGTCAGATTATTGATTTAACTAAATTTGAACAACTCAAACAGTGTTGACAATCTATATATAGATACCGAAACGTTCTGCAACATGAAAATGTGGTTGTGTTCACGGTTTTTATAAAATTATGATTGGAATTGTTGCAAAACCCCCAAACAACAAAATTCAATTACCCTTCCCCTGCTAATATCTTAGACAGAGGTGAATTGCCAAAATATTAATTGATTCGAAAGAAAATACGCTTAATTCCTACTCTCAGCAGCTGGACGATTTTTCATCGGGCATGTAACCCATTTTCACTCGTCATTTGCAATCTGCCAGCTAAAATATGATAAAAATCACATACGTATAACTTGCCTCTTTAAATATCATTCACAAACGACGGATACCAAAGTACCACAAGCAAAATTCATCAACAACATTCGCAATCACGTACGTTTCGCCGGCGGTGACGCCATTGTGATTAGTCAGTGGTTGTCCCCTCTAACGTCAAAAACGAATTCGAAGTGGGCGGTGCTTATCGGCCGGGCCTGGATCGGTCTATTCGTGGGTGCTGTAGACATTCATAATCACTCGCCCCTCCCCGTATAACCTCGTATATATTCGTGACCAACTCGTGTTATTCCGGACAAGCCGAATAGCGACTCGTGTCTTCTTGGACGTGAGGTGAGGTGAAATTGGGTTTAACGTCGTGCTTGAGAATATTTCGCTCATATGACGACGTGCATGCGTGTGTATGTGTATGTGCGGCTGCTTGTACTAGCCCAGACTGAAGCTGGTTTTATAGTGCTATCCCACTGAGATACCATGCCGCAGTGAAGCATGAATACCCCACTCAGACACATTATACTGACTCCGAGCCGACCAGTCCTTGTTGTACCCATTAAGGCCGAGCGCCAGGCAGGACCAACAAGTACCATATTTTTTAACGTCTTTTGGTATGACGCGGTCGGGGATCGAACCCGCGACCTTCCGCTCTCCGGGCGCACGCTCTAACCACTACACCACGGAGGCGGTCGTGTCTTCTTGGAGGTTATTTAAAGGGGCGAGTGGTGACGAATGCTCCAAGAAGACTCCGAGTCGCTATTCGGCTTGTCCCGGAATAACACGAATTGGTGACGACTGTGCGGTAACGTGTTCCTCTTTCACCTACGGGATAGGACGCTAATTTGGCCCCTAGAGAATAATTACAAGCCCCCGCAGCTGGCATATTGCTGTGTGCGGGCACACACACACACACGCACGCACGCACGCACGCACGTATACACGCACACACACAGTGGCATACCTGAATGGGTGACTGAGCTGTGTCCAGGTTCTGCAGGTTGAAGGCCACTTTTGCACAGTACCGGAAGTACAATTGGGTCAGGAGTAATTTGTAGAGCAAGAAGTTTGAATGTTTCCGTTGTAGGGTCACCGCAGTCTTTATAAGAGAAAGCTGTCAGTCGTGAACTGCGACCACCGCCCTAAAACAACAATATGCAGAATGAAATAATGGTGAAGCTTTTATACGCAGATGATACTCGAATTTCAGTCATTCTGGTTTAGTGCATGGGGTTATACATATTACATTTATAACAGTATATGCTACAAGAACCATGTTTTATAGGAAGGACCAGTGATTGCTTCAAATGGAACAATGAGTGAGTGAGTATGGTTTTACACTGTATTTAGCAATATTCCAGCAATAATCCAGCCATATCACGGCGTAAGACACCGGAAAATGGACTTCACATTGTACCCATAATTATCAAATGGTCAAC